>NW_027672110.1:0-240894 GCF_964165515.1 Mesoplodon bidens
GGAGCTAGGCTACTTTCTTCTTCATATCCTCCTCACTGAGCTTGGGGTCTCATGCATTATAACCTGTGATTTTCCTTTTAACTTCTGCCATTTCATTCCTTGCCACAAATCCAAATCCCATCTCATCCTTAAGGCCAAAATTCTGTTTCCTCTATAAAGCCTTCCCTGACTAGCCCAGACTAAAAGAACCATTCTCTCCTTTGAATTCCTATAGGACAAATTTTATGGTTCTATTTATTTGGTCAATAACATACCCTGTATTGTGTTTTGTAAGACAACTTTTCATGTATGTGTCTTATCTTCCCAAATAAATGCAAGACACTTGAGTTCAGACACAAAAATGCATAATGTCTCTTATGGGTTCAATGTCATACACTTAATATGCTCTCAAATTATACTAGCTTATTTCTTCTGTTCTTTTTTGTAACAGGTTATTTATCATAGCAGCAGAAACTACCAGATTGAAAATAAATAAATCAGAAACCTTCTACCTTGAGCAGTTACTAATGATCTCATACAAAAAATGTTTTACCCAAAGGAGTAGGAAATTATGCTATATATAAAGCATATAATATGCTAGAGTCTGACGTCAGTATATTCCTGGATAAGTGTCCAGCATTTGACAAGGAGTTTAATTCTTTCAAGCCCTGGTTATCATTAACACTGGAAAGTTGTATTAGCAAATTCAAGCAAATTTTGTTTTTCATATGAAGACTTTTTAACTTGATAAAAATAGCTCACCTGGAATAATAAAATTATCAAAATTATAGAGTTGATTTTCAGTCTCATTAGCTATAGCTAGAAAGCAGTTTTGGTGAGTTAAGGAAAGCTTGGTTCTTCTCTGCTGGATTCTTTTAAAATATCATTCTTGTCATAGTTAATACATTGGTATAGAGTAACTGGAATAGGTTGTGCATAATTATTGTGTACCCTAGGACTTGATCCTGACCTGGAGCTCCCTACTGGATTCTCAAATCAGACTGATGGAATACTCATGGATAGTTGATGGAATAGTTGATGGATAGTCTTCAAATCACAAGAGAACAAAAGACAAAGGGAAGAAAAAGACCTACAAAAACAAATCCAAAACAATTAACAAAATAGCAATAAGAATATATATATCAATAATTACCTTAAGTGTAAATGGATTAAATGCTTCAACCAAAAGACAGAGACTGGCTGAATGGACACAAAAGCAAGACCTGTATATAGGCTGTCTACAAGAGACCCATTTCAGGTCCAGGGAAACATACAGACTGAAAGAGAGGGGATGGAAAAAGGTATTCTATGCAAATGGAAATCAAAAGAAAGCTGGAGTAGTGATACTCATACCAGACAAAATAGACTTTAAAATAAGGACTGTTATAAGAGACAAAAAAGGACACTACATAATGGTCAAGTGATCAATCCAAGAAGAAGATGCAGCAATTGTAAATATATATGCACCCAACATAGGAGTACCTCAATGTATAAGGCAAATGCTAGCAGCCATAAAAGGAGAAACCAACAGTAACACAATAATAGTGGGGGACTTTAACACCCCACTTAGATCAATGAACAGATCACCCAGACAGGAAATCAATAAGGAAACACAGCCGTTAAATGACACATTATACCACATGGACCTAATGGATATTTAAAGAGCATTCCATCCAAAAGCAGCAGAATACACATTCTTAAGTGCACATAGAACATTCTCCAGGATAGATCACATGCTGGGCCACAAAGCAAGCATCAGTAAATTTAAGACAATTGAAATCATACCAAGCACCTTTCCTGACCACAACTCTATGAGAATATAAATCAACTACAAGGAAAAAACCGTAAAAAACACAAACATGTGGAAACTAAACAACCAATGGATCACTGAAGAAAGCAAAGAGGAAATCAAAAAATACCTAGAGACAAATGAAAATGAAAACACGATGATCCAAAACCTATGGGACACAGGGACTTCCCTGGTGGTCAAGTGGTTAAAACTCCGTGCTTCCAATGCAGGGGGCATGGGTTTGATCCCTGGTCATGGAATTAAGATCCTGCATGCCGTATGGTGCAGCCAACAAACAAACAAACAAAAACCACAAAACAAACAAAAACCCCACAAAACCTATGGGATGCAGCAAAAGCAGTTCTAAGAGGGAAGTTTATAGCAATACAATCTTACCTCAGGAGACAAGACAAATCTCAAATAAACAACCTAATGCTACACCTAAAGCAACTAGAGAAGGAAGAACAACGAAAACCCAAAGTTAGTAGAAGGAAAGAAATAAAAAAGATCAGAGCAGAAATAAATGAAATAGAGATGAAGGAAACAATAGAAAAGATTGATGAAACTAAAAGCTGGTTCTTTGAAAAGATAAACAAAATTGATAAACCTTTAGCCAGACTCATCAAGAAAAAAAAGGAAGAGGGCTCAAATTGATAAAATTAGAAATGAAAAAGGAGAAGTTACTCACTGACACTGCAGAAATACAAAGGATCATAGGAGACTATTAGAAGCAACTCTATGCCAATAAAATGGAAAGCCTAGAAGAAATGGACAAATTCTTAGAAAGGAACAACCCTCCAAGACTGAGCCAAGAGAAAATAGAAAATATGAACAAACCAATCACAAGTACTGAAATGGAAACTATGATTTAAAAACTTCCACAAAACAGAAGTCCAGGACCAGATGGCTATACAGGCAAATTCTATCAAACATTTAGAGAAGAGTTAACACCTATCCTTCTCAAACTATTCCAAAAATACTGCAGATGAAGGAACACTCCAAAATGCATTCTATGAGGTCACCATCACTCTGATACCAAAACCAGACAAAGAAACCACAAAAAAGAAAATTACAGGCCAATAACACTGATGAACATAGATGCAAAAATCCTCAACAAAATACTAGCAAACCAAATCCAACAACACATTAAAAGGATCATACACCATGATCAAGTGGGATTTACTACAGGGATGCAAGGATTTTTCAATATCCACAAACCAATCAGTGTGATACACAACACCAACAAATTGAAAACTAAAAACCACATGATCAACTCAATAGATGCAGAAAAAGCTTTTGACAAAATGTAACACCCATTTATGATAAAAACTCTCCAGAAAGTGGGCATAGAGGGAACTTACCTCAACATACTAAAGGCCATATATGACAAAGCCACAGCTAACATCATACTCAATGGTGAAAAGCTGAAAGCATTTCCTCTAAAATCAGAAACAAGACAAGGATATCCACCCTTGCCACTTTTATTCAACATAGTATTGGAAGTCTTAGCCATGGCAATCAGAAAAGAAAAAGAAATAAAAGGAATCCAAACTAGAAATGAAGAAGTAAAACTGTCATTGTTTGCAGATGACATGATACTGTAAATAGAAAATCCTAAATGCACTACCAGAAAACTACTAGAGCTAATCAATAAACTTGGTGAAGTTGCAGGATCCAAAATTAATACACAGAAATCTGTTGCATGTCTATACAGTGACACTGAAAGATCAGAAAGGGAAATTAAGGAAACAATCCCATTTACCATCACATCAAAAAGAATAAAATACCTAGGAATAAACCTACCTAAGGAGGCAAAAGACCTGTACACTGAAAACTGTAAGTTGCTGATGAAAGAAATCGAAGACACAAACAGATGGAAAGATATTTCATGTTCTTGGATTGGAAGAATCAATATTGTCAAAATGATTATACTACCCAAGGAAATCTACAGATTCAATGCAATCCCTGTCAAATTACCAATGGCGTTTTTCACATAAGTAGAACAAATAATTTTAAAATTTGTATGGAGACACAAAAGACCCCAAATAGCCAAATAATCTTGAGAAAGAAAAACAGACCTGGAGGAATCAGGCTCCTTGACTTCAGACTATACTACAAAGCTACACTCATCAAAAGAGTATGGTACTGGCATTAAATAGAAATATAGATCAATGCAACAGGATAGAAAGCCCAGAAATAAACCCAAGCACCTATGGTCAATTAATCCACGACAAAGGAGGCAAGAATATACAATGGAGAAAAAGTCCCTTCAATAAGTGGTGCTGGGAAAACTGGACAGCTACATGTAAAAGAATGAAGTTAGAACATTCTCTAACACCATACACAAAAATAAACTCAAAATGGATTAAAGACCTAAATGTAAGCCTGGATATTATTAAACTCTTAGAGGAAAACATAGGCAGAACACTCTTTGACATAAATCTCAGTAATATCTTTTTGTATCCACCTCCTAGATTATTAAAGTAAAAACAAAATAAACAAATGGGAGTAATTAAACTTAAAAGTTTTGGAAAGCAAAGGAAACCATAAACAAAATGAAAAGAGAACCCACAGAATGGGAGAAAATATTTGCAAATAAAGTGACTGACAATGGGTTAATCTCCAAAATATACAAACAGCACATGCAGCTCAATATCAAAAAAACAAACCACCCAATTAAAAACTGGGCAGAAGATCTAAATAGACATTTCTCCAAAGAAGACATACAGGTGGCCAAAAAGCACATGAAAAAATGTTCAACATTGGTAAGTATTAGAGAAATGCAAATCAAAACTACACTGAGGTCTCACTTCACACTGGTCAGAAAGGCCATCCTCAAAAAGTCTACAAACAATAAGTGCTGGAGAGGATGTGGAGAAAAGGGAACTCTCCTACACTGTTGGTGGGAATATAAATCGGTACAACCACTATAAATAACAGTATGGAGGTTCCTTAAAAAACTAAAAATAGAACTACCATATGATCCAGCAATCCCACTCCAGGGCATATATCCAGAGAGATGCATACTTTAGAAAGATATATGTACCCCAATGTTCATAGCAGCACTATTTACAATAGTCAAGACATGGAAGCAACCTAAATGTCCATCAATAGATGAACGGATAAAGACATACATATATACAATGGAATATTATTCAGCCATAAAAAAGAATGAAATAATACTGTTTACAGCAACATGGATGGACCTTGAGATGCTCATACTCAGTGAAGTAAGTCAGACAGAGAAAGACAAATATATGATATTTATTTTTGGAAACTAAAAAAAGGATACAAATGAACTTATTTACAAAACAGAAATGGACTCACAGACTTCGAAAACAAACTTTTGGTTACCAAAGGGGAAAAGTTGGGGTGGAGGGGGATAAATTAGGAGTTTGGGATTAACATATACACACTACTGTACATAAAATAGATAATCAATGAGGACCTACTATACAGCACAGAGAACTCTACTCAATATTCTGTAATAACCTATACAGGAAAAGAATCTGAAAAAGAATGGATATATATATGTATAACTGAATCATTTTACTGTATACCTGAAACTAACATAACATTGTAAATCAACTATACTCCCAACATAAAATAAAAATTAAATTAAAAAAAAAGAACATACCAAAAAAAATGAAGAAAAATTATGGTAATAAGTGATGAAAGGGTCAGAATTGCCAGCGGTAGTCAAAAGGGATTTTATTCTATATATGTTTTACAACTTTTAATGATTTGTATATTCATGAATTCTTCCTATTGTTAAAGTTAGTAAAATGTCATAAAAGCCAAAGAAAATCTCCTCAGAATTATACATCGACCTGTCACTTTTGATTTGCACATTTTTTCTATGCATGTGTACATTAATTCTCATCAGAGAAGTCTCTTTAAATCTCTTGACTTCATAAAGGTGTTCCTTTACCTCATATGTTGCTGTACTAAAATAAGGCAGGGACCTACCTACTGTATAGCACAGGGAGCTATACTCAATATTTTGTAATAACCTATAAGGGAAAAGAATGAAAAAAATAGATTTATATGTATGTATACCTGAATCACTTTGTTGTACACTGGAAACTAACACAACATTGTAAATCAACTATACTTCTATTAAAATAAATTAAAATAGATAAATAAATAAATAAAATGCAAAGTAATAAAAAATAAATTAAGGTGGGAATTTTAAAGAAGATAAAGACTGTATATAGTTCCTGATTATGATATTACATATTTTCTTAACAGGTTATACTTTTTCCCTATTTTACCAATTTATATACATTTTAGAATGCTTTGCGTTATATAATGTACAAGTACATAATTTATAGTAAACTAAATATTATATTTGGGGCTAGGACTGAAACCCTGATATTATTCCTTAAAGAAATTAAGTTCAATACACGAAATTTTAACTTATAGTAACTTTCCCAGGAATCTAAGTTGTCAAAAGTGCAAGGACTACTTGTATATGACCAGTTTTGCACAGAAATTTTGGGTAAGTGAGGATAACACAGAATCAGACAAATAGTACAGCATGAGAACGTGTGTTAGAGAAAAAGGAGAGTTTTCCAATATTTAAATTCGTTAGATACTGTAATGGGTGATAAAGGAGGGTTGTGAATCTCTTTCAATGGACTTTTAAAAAACCTCACTTATTTAGGATGGTACAGTGTTCTTGCTAAAGCTATAGGTGGCTTATACTCTGTGACTTACAATTTATGTAAGAAGCAGTTGAATGCATTATATAGTAAGATGGCATGCAGCCACAGCACAGCACTGTGTCTCATGTGTATTTGTCCAAAGGACACATACAACATTATACTGGAAAGAATCCAGTATTTGGAATCAGGATGCCTTACTTTAAGTCCAAGTTCTGTCTCTTTCTTGCTATGTGATCTTGCATAAGTTATCTCACATCTCCAAATCTTAGTCTCCTCAGTTATAAAATGGGAATGGTATTAATAATAATGCCTACTTAACCTGACAGTTGTGAGACAAAGGATATGAAAAAAAGTATATGAAAGTTCTTTGTAAACTATAAAATGGTGTACCTATTTTTTTGTGATTGACTATTTTTAAAAAGTCTGGCATTGAAAACTACTTCAAGAAAATAACCTCTTTATAATGCAGTACTGCATCTATAATTAAAGTTTTCCACTTGCCAAAACAAGGCTCAGATATGAATAGTTTTTTTCCATTGCGGAGATATTTCAAACTATGTTAAGACACTAGAAGTCTATGATTTCTATTAGAGTTTGGATTTCTTAACACCAAAATAAAAGTGCTTATCACTTGTGACCACAGTAAGTAAAAGTCGGTTAGCTGAAGGATGGTAGGTCAAAATACTGTCAGCTTTTCAATAAAGAGTTAGCAGGGTGAGGTAAAGGAGCTGCTTGTGGTATAAGTTCTTTAGGCTGGGTAAGAACTCCTTCCTTTTCTAACTATAGATTTTGGACAGTTTTGTCTTCCTTGGTCCTAGTAACAATGCCTTACTCTAAAACTGGACTTCCAGGTAGAGAAGCTGGGACTAGATCATCTAAGTGGGGAAACCTTTAGAAAGGCTTGTTTCCCACCTCTGCTCCCCACGTCAATGCCTTTCCGTGTCCTTATTCAGCTGCGTTCATCCCAAGTACAGTTTGTAATAACTACTACAAGTTCTCACTCAAAATTTCTGTCAGCAACTGCATTATTGGGACCAGTCTGCTATTAACAACATAAACAAATGTTAGAGGCACAGAAGTAAGCATGGAGACAAAGAATAGGTGGCAATGGGGTTACATGACATGAGAACTTAACTTTAGCTCTTCATAAAAATCTCAAGACGACTCAATAATCTGGTGGGAGAAAGGTGGAGGGCAAAGTTCTGACTCCTTATTTTTTCCTTTGAGGGCTGCCATTTAGAAAAGTATACTATGTGGGTGTGTAGCCTTGCCCCTATATACTATCATTTATTTTTTCATGTATTAGACAATTCTAAAGCAGAATGGGAATGAGATTTTAAAGAAAATTTAGCCAATGTGCATGAACCAGGGTAGAGAAAGGTGAGCTGTTACCCACTGATTGAATCAATTCAAGCAAAGCACTCCAAGTGACAACTGGCAGGATTGTTTACAAACATGCACAACACTGTTTATTATGTTTCCTGATTTATCTGATTGGTTACAAATTATAGTATCACAAAGCTGGTAAGGAACCTTCCCAGCTTTCCTCTAATCCTACCTAAGCCACCTATATTTGCTAAACAAATCTGGCCATACTTGCCCTTCTCCATCCAAAGGTCCTTATGACGTTGACATGCTTATATAATATTTCTGTACACTATTTTCTCACTAAACTACATTCATTGTGTTAACATAGTCTTTATTAGTCTGCTGAGTGGAGAAAAGACTTCCTTCTCACCCTACTTACCTCGGTTGTCATCCTCATTTTCTTCCCAGGGCTCTTCATTTGCTAGCAATGGGTTCTGCGACTCATTCATACACCTCATAGGAAAAGAGTGTCCATCACCAGGGCTGGTGGGGAAATGAAGGCAATGAGATCCTGCAGCTGACATAGACATTTTATGAAGGTAATAACCCTATTAGAAATAGGAGTGGGGTTCTTAGAAAGATTTAAACCATTTAGCTTATTGGCTAAAACCATTCTGGAATAGGCTCTTACAATAGCATCATTTAGTTGCCCTATTGCTCTCAATTTCTATATATGTTTGTTTGTCTGCATCAGTCTTGACGCTTTTAGTTTTTAAGCAACTCTAATTCCTTCCCACAATGGCCAGTATGGCAAAATGCACATAAAGCAAACTTCATAAATATAATTTAATTATGAGGATTCCAATTTATATCCCATTATATTATTGCTTTGGTTCTAAATTTTCAAGAAAAATTAGCAGATTCAGAATCATTGAGAGCAGAAGCAAGAAGAACTACAATCCTGAAGCTTGTAGAACAAAAACCACATTCACAGAAAGATAGACAAAATGAAAAGACAGAGGGCTATGTACCAGATGAAGGAACAAGATAAAACCCCAGAAAAAGAACTAAATGAAGTGGAGATAGGCAACCTTCCAGAAAAATGATTCAGAATAATGATAGTAAAGATGATCCAGGACCTCGGAAAAAGAATGGAGGCAAAGATCAAGAAGATGCAAGAAATATTTCTAAAAGACCTAGAAGAATTAAAGAACAAACAAACAGATGAACAATACAATAACTGAAATGAAAACTACACTGCAAAGAATCAATAGCAGAATAACTGAGGCAGAAGAACGGATAAATGACCTGGAAGACAGAATGGTGGAATTCACTGCTGTGGAAGAAAATAAAGAAAAAAGAATGAAAAGAAATGAAGACAGCCTAAGAGACCTCTGGGACAACATTAAACACAACAACATTTGCATTATAGGGGTCCCAGAAGGAGAAGAGAGAGAGAAAGGAACAGAGAAAATATTTGAAGAGATTATACATGAAAATTTCCCTAACATGAGAAAGGAAATAGCCACCCAAGTCCAGGAAGCACAGTGAGTCCCATACAGGATAAACCCAAGGAGAAACATGGCGAGACACATAGTAATCAAATTGGCAAAAATTAAAGACAAAGAAAAATTATTGAAAGCAGCAAGGGAAAAATGACAAATAACATACAAGGGAACTTCCATAAGGTTAACAGCTGCTTTCTCAGCAGAAACTCTACAAGCTAGAAGAGTGGCATGATATACTTAAAGTGATTAAAGGGAAGAAACTACAACCAAGATTACTCTACTCAGCAAGGATCTCATTCAGATTCGATGGAGAAATCAAAAGCTTCACAGACAAGCATAAGCTAAGAGAATTCAGCACAACCAAATCAGCTCTACAACAAAAGCTAAAGAAACTTCTCTAAGTGGGAAACATAAGAGGAGAAAAGGACCTACAAAAACAAACCCAAAACAATTAAGAAAATGGTCACAGGAACATACATATTGATAATTACCTTAAACATGAATGGATTAAATGCTCCAACTAAAAGACACAGGCTTGATGAATGGATACAAAAACAAGACCCATATATATGCTCTCTACAAGAGACCCACTTCAGACCTAGGGGCACATACAGATTGAAAGTGAGGAGATGGAAAAAGATATTCCATGCAAATGGAAATCAAAAGAAAGCTGGAGTAGCTATACTTGTATCAGATAAAACAGACTTTAAAATAAAAAATGTTATAAGAGACAAGGAAGGACACGACATAATGATCAAGGGATCAATCCAAGAAGAAAATATAACAATTATAAATATACATGCACCCAACATAGGAGCACCTCAATACATAAGGCAACTGCTAACAGCTATAAAAGAGGAAATCAACAGTAACACAATAATAGTGGGGGACTTTAACACCTCACTTACACCAATGGACAAATCATCCGAAATGAAAATAAATAAGGAAACAGAAGCTTTAAATGACACAATAGACCAGATAGATGTAACTGATATCTATAGGACATTCCATCCAAAAACAGAAGATTACACTTTCTTCTCAAGTGCGCATGGAACATTCTCCAGATAGATAACATCTTGGGTCACAAATCAAGCCTCAGTAAATTTAAGAAAACTGAAATCATATCAGGCATCTTTTCTGACCACAACGCTATGAGACTAGAAATGAATTACAGGGAAAAAAACGTGAAAAACACAAACACATGGAGGCTAAACAATACATTACTAAATAACCAAGAGATCACTGAATAAATCAAAGAGGAAATCAAAAATACCTAGAGATAAATGACAATGAAAATACGACTATCCAAAACCTACGGGATGCAGCAAAAGCAGGTCTAAGAGGGAAGTTTATAGCTATACAAGCCTACATCAAGAAACAAGAAAAATTTCAAGTAAACAATCTAATCTTACACCTAAAGGAACTTGAGAAAGAAGACTAAAAAGAAAAACCCAAAGTTAGCAGAAGGAAATAAATCATAAAGATCATAAAGAAATAATGAAATAGAAACAAAGAAACAATACCAAAGATCAATAAAACTAAAAGCTGGTTCTTTGAGAAGATAAACAAAATTGATAAGCCATTAGCCAGACTCATCAAGAAAAAGACAGAGAGAACTCAAATCAATAAAATTAGAAATGAAAAAGGAGAAGGTACAACAGACACCACAGAAATACAATGCATCCTATGAGACTACTACAAGCAACTCTATGCCAATAAAATGGACAACCTGGAAGAAATGGACAAATTCTTTGAAAGGTATAACCTTCCAAGACTGAACCAAGAAGAAACAAAAAATATGAACAGACAAATCACAAGTAATGAAATTGAAACTGTGATTAAAAACCTTCCAACAAACAAAAGTCCAGGACCAGATGGCTTCACAGGTGAATTATATTGAACATTTAGAGAAGAGCTAACACCCATGCTTCTCAAACTCTTCCAAAAATTGCAGAGGAAGGAACTCTCTCAAACTCATTCTATGAGGACAGCATCACCCTGATACCAAAACCAGACAAAGATACTACAAAAAGAAAAAGAATCTGTAGATTGCTTTCGGTAGTAGAGTCATTTTCACAATATTGATTCTTCCAATCCAGGAGCATGGTATATCTCTCCATCTATTTGTATCATCTTTAATTTCTTTCATCAGTGTCTTATAGTTTTCTGCATACAGGTCTTTTGTCTCCTTAGGTAGGTTTATTCCTAGATATTTTATTCTTTTTGTTGTGATGGTAAATGGGAGTGTTTTCTTGATTTCATTTTCAGATTTTTCATCATTAGTGTACAGGAATGCCAGAGATTTCTGTACATTAATTTTATATCCTGCTACTTTACCAAATTCATTGATTAGCTCTAGTAGTTTTTCGGTAGCATCTTTAGGATTCTCTATGTATAGTATCATGTCATCTGCAAACAGTGACAGCTTTACTTCTTCTTTTCCAATTTGGATTCCTTTTATTTCCTTTTCTTCTCTGATTGCTGTGGCTAAAACTTCCAAAACTATGTTGAATAAGAGTGGTGAGAGTGGGCAGCCTTGTCTTGTTCCTGATCTTAGTGGAAATGGTTTCAGTTTTTCACCATTGAGGACAATGTTGGCTGTGGGTCTGTCATATATGGCCTTTATTATGTTGAGGAAAGATCCCTCTATACCTATTTTCTGCAGGGTTTTTATCATAAATGGGTGTTGAATTTTGTCGAAAGCTTTCTCTGCATCTATTGAGATGATCATACGGTGTTTCTCCTTCAACTTGTTAATATGGTGTATTACATTGATTGATTTGCGTATATTGAAGAATCCTTGCATTCCTGGGATAAAATGACTCTACTACCGAAAGCAATCTACAGATTCAATGCAATCCCTATCAAACTACCAATGGCATTTTTCACAGAACTAGAACAAAAAATTTCAAAATTTGTTTGGAAAAACAAAAGGCCCCGAATAGCTAAAGTAATCTTGAGAACGAAAAACGGAGCTGGAGGAATCAGGCTCCCTGACTTCAGACTATACTACAAAGCTACAGTAATTAAGACAGTCTGGTACTGGCATAAAAACAGAAAGATAGATCAGTGGATCAGGATAGAAAGCCCAGAGATAAACCCACGCACATATGGCCAACTTATCTTTGATAAAGGAGGCAGGAATGTACAGTGGAGAAAGGACAGCCTCTTCAATAAGTGGTGCTGGGAAAACTGGACAGGGACATGTAAAAGTTTGAGATTAGATCATTCCCTAGCACCATACACAAAAATAAGCTCAAAATGGATTAAAGACTTAAATGTAAGGCCAGAAACTATCAAACTCTTAGAGGAAAACATAGGTAGAACACTCTATGACATAAATCACAGCAAGATCCTTTTGGACCCACCTCCTAGAGAAATGGAAATAAAAACAAAGATAAACAAATGGGACCTAATGAAACTTCAAAGCTTTTGCACAGCAAAGGAGACCATAAAGAAGACCAAAAGACAACCCTCAGAATGGGAGAAAATATTTGCAAATGAAGCAACTGACAAAGGATTAATCTCCAAAATTTATAAACAGCTCATGCAGCTCAATAGCAAGAAAACAGACAACCCAATCCAAAAATGGGCAGAAGACTTAAATAGGCATTTCTCCAAAGAAGATATACAGACTGCCAACAAGCACATGAAAGAATGCTCAACATCATTAATCATTAGAGAAATGCAAATCAAAACTACAATGAGATATCATCTCACACCAGTCAGAATGGCCATCATCAAGAAATCTAGAAACAATAAATGCTGGAGAGGGTGTGGAGAAAAGGGAACACTCTTGCACTGCTGGTGGGAATGTGAATTGGTACAGCCACTATGGAGAACGGTATGGAGGTTCCTTAAAAAACTACAAATAGAACTACCATATGACCCAGCAATCCCACTACTGGGCATATACCCTGAGAAAACCATAATTCAAAAAGAGACATGCACCAAAATGTTCATTGCAGCTCTATTCACAATAGCCCGGAGCTGGAAACAACCTAAGTGTCCATCATCGGATGAATGGATAAAGAAGATGTGGCACATATATACAATGGAATATTACTCAGCCATAAAAAGAAACGAAACTGAGCTATTTGTACTGAGGTGGATAGACCTAGAGTCTGTCATACAGAGTGAAGTTAGTCAGAAAGAGAAAGACAAATACTGTATGCTAACACATATATACGGAATTTAAAAAAAAAAAATGTCATGAAGAACCTAGGGGCAAAACGGGAATAAAGACACAGACCTACTTGAGAATGGACTTGAGGATATGGGGAGGGGGAAGGGTAAGCTGTGACAAAGCGAAAGAGAGGCATGGACATATATACACTACCAAACGTAAGGTAGATAGATAGTGGGAAGCAGCCGCAGAGCACAGGGAGATCAGCTCGGTGCTTTGTGACCGCCTGGAGGGGTGGGATGGGAAGGGTGGGAGGGAGGGAGATGCATGAGGGAAGGGATGTGGGAACAGATGTATATGTATGACTGATTCACTTTGTTATAAAGCAGAAACTAATTAAAAAAAAAAAAAGAGAAATCTAGAAACAATAAATGCTGGAGAGGGTGTGGAGAAAAGGGAACACTCTTGCACTGCTGGTGGGAATGTGAATTGGTACAGCCACTATGGAGAACGGTATGGAGGTTCCTTAAAAAACTACAAATAGAACTACCATATGACCCAGCAATCCCACTACTGGGCATATACCCTGAGAAAACCATAATTCCAAAAGAGACATGTACCAAAATGTTCATTGCAGCTCTATTCACAATAGCCCGGAGCTGGAAACAACCTAAGTGTCCATCATCGGATGAATGGATAAAGAAGATGTGGCACATATATACAATGGAATATTACTCAGCCATAAAAAGAAACGAAACTGAGCTATTTGTAATGAGGTGGATAGACCTAGAGTCTGTCATACAGAGTGAAGTTAGTCAGAAAGAGAAAGACAAATACCGTATGCTAACACATATATACGGAATTTAAAAAAAAAATGTCATGAAGAACCTAGGGGCAAAACGGGAATGAAGACGCAGACCTACTTGAGAATGGACTTGAGGATATGGGGAGGGGGAAGGGTGGGCTGTGACAAGGCGAAAGAGAGGCATGGACGTGTATACACTACCAAACGTAAGGTAGATAGATAGTGGGAAGCAGCCGCAGAGCACAGGGAGATCAGCTCGGTGCTTTGTGACCGCCTGGAGGGGTGGGATGGGGAGGGTGGGAGGGAGGGAGATGCATGAGGGAAGGGATGTGGGAACAGATGTATATGTATGACTGATTCACTTTGTTATAAAGCAGAAACTAATTAAAAAAAAAAAAAAAGAGAAAAAAAAAAAAAAAAAAAAAGACACAGACCTACTTGAGAATGGACTTGAGGATATGGGGAGGGGGAAGGGTAAGCTGTGACAAAGCGAAAGAGAGGCATGGACATATATACACTACCAAACGTAAGGTAGATAGCTAGTGGGAAGCAGCCGCAGAGCACAGGGAGATCAGCTCGGTGCTTTGTGACCGCCTGGAGGGGTGGGATGGGGAGGGTGGGAGGGAGGGAGATGCATGAGGGAAGGGATGTGGGAACAGATGTATATGTATGACTGATTCACTTTGTTATAAAGCAGAAACTAATTAAAAGAATAAATAAATAAACTTAAAAAAAAAATATATATATATATTATCTGTAGGACCAGATCTGTACACAACAAACATTTAATAAATGTTTAACCCTCAAAAAAAAAAAAAAGAAAAAGAAAATCACAGACCAATATCACTGATGAATATAGACACAAAAATCCTCAACAAAAGACTAGCAAACAGAATCCAACAACACATGAAAGGGATCATACACCATGATCAGGTGTGATTTATCCCAGGGAAGCAAGGATTCTTCAATATATGCAAATCAATCACTGTGATACACCATATTAACAAATTGAAGAAAAAAACCATATGATCATCTCAATAGATGCAGAAAAGACTTTTGACCAAATTCAACACCCACTTATGATAAAAACTCTCCAGAAAGTGGGCATAGAGGGAACCTACCTCAACATAATATAGGCCATATACGACAAACCCACAGAAACATCATTCTCAATGGTGAAAAACTGAAAGCATTTCCTCTAAGATCAGGAATGAGACAAGGACGTCCACCCTCACCATGATTATTCAACATAGTTTTGGAAGTCCTAGTCACGGTAATCAGAGAAGAAAAAGAAATAAAAGGAATACAAATTGGAAAAGAAGAAGTAAAACTGTCACTGTTTGCTGATGACATGATACTTTACATAGAGAATCCTAAAAATGCCACCAGAAATCTACTAGAGCTAATCAACGAATTTGGTAAAGTTGCAGGATACAAAATTAATGCACAGAGATCTCCTGCTTTCCTATACGCTAATGATGAAAAATCTGAAAGAGAAATTATGAAAACTCTCCCACTTACCATTGCAACATAAAGAATAAAATACCTAGGAGTAAACCTACCTAGGGAGACAAAAGACCTGTATGCAGAAGACTATAAGACACTGATGAAAGAAATTAAAGATGATACCAACAGATGGAGAGATATACCATGTTGTTGGATTGGAACAATCAATATTGTGAAAATGACCCTAGTACCCAAAGCAATCTACAGAATGAATGCAATCCCTATCTAATTACCAATGGCATTTTTTACAGAACTAGAACAAATCATCTTAAAATTTGTATGGAGACACAAAAAACCCCGAATAGCCAAAGCAGTCTTGAGGGAAAAAAACGGAGCTGCAGGAATCAGACTCCCTGACTGCAGACTATACTACAAACCTACAGTAATCAAGACAATATGGTACTGGCACGGAAACAGAATCATAGATCAATGGAACAAGATAGAAAGCCCAGAGATAAACCCACGCACCTATGGTCAACTAATCTATGAAAAAGGAGGCAAAGGTATAAAATGGACAAAAGACAGTCTCTTCAATAAGTGGTCCTGGGAAAACTGGACAGCTACATGTAAAAGAAAGAAATTAGAATACTCCCTAATACCATACAGAAAAATAAACTCATAATTGATACGAGGGCTTCCCTGGTGGCCCAGTGGTTGAGAGTCCGCCTGCCGATGCAGTGGACACGGGTTCGTGTCCCGGTCTGGGAAGATCTCACATACCGCAGAGCGGCTTAGGCCCGTGAGCTATGGCCGCTGAGCCTGTGTGTCCGGAGCCTGTGCTGTGCATCGGGAGAGGCCACAACAGTGAGAGGCCCGCAAACCGCAAAAAAAAAAAAAAAAAAAAAAAAAATGGATTCAAGACCTAAATATAAGACCGGACACTATAAAACTCTTAGAGGAAAACATACGAAAAACTCTTTGACATAAATCACAGCAAGATCTTTTTTGATCCACCTCCTAGAGTAATGGAAATAAAAACAAAAATAAACAAATGGGACCTAATGAAACTTCAAAGATTTTGCACAGCAAAGGAAACCATAAACAAGACGAAAAGACAACCCTCAGAATGGGAGAAAATATTTGCAAATGAATCAACGGACAAAGGATTAATCTCCAAAATATATAAACAGCTCATGCAGCTAAATATTAAAGAAACAAACAACCCAATCAAAAAATGGGCAGAAGACGTAAATAGACATTTCTCCATAGAAGACATACAGATGGCCAAGAAGCACATGAAAAGCTGCTCAACATCACTAATTATTAGAGAAATGCAATCAAAAGTACAATGAGGTATCACCTCACACCATTTAGAATGGGCATCATCAGAAAATCTACAAAAAACAAATGTTGGAGAGGGTGTGGAGAATAGGAAACCCTCTTGCACTGTTGGTGGGAATATAAATTGATACAGCCAGTATGGAGAACAGTATGGAGATTCCTTAAGAAACTAAAAATAGAATTACCATGTGATCCAGCAATCCCACTACTGGGCATATACCCAGAGAAAACCATAGTTCAAAAAGACACATGCACCCCAGTGTTCATTGCAGCACTATTTACAATAGCCAGGTCATGGAAACAAGCTAAATGCCCATCAGCAGACGAATGGATAAAGAAGTTGTGGTACATATATACAATGGAATATTAGCCATAAAAAGGAACGAAATTGAGTCATTTGTTGAGACGTGGATGGATCTAGAGACTGTCATACAGAGTGAAGTAAGTCAGAAAGAGAAAAACAAATATCGTATATTAATGCATGTATGTGGAACTTAGAACAATGGTACAGATGAACTGGTTTGCAAGGCAGAAGTTGAGACACAGATGTAGTAAACAAATGTATGGACACCAAGCGGGGAAAACTGCGGTGGGGTTGGGATGGTGGTGTGCTGAATTGGGCGATTGGGATTGACATGTATACACTGATGTGTATAAAATTGATGACTAGGGCTTCCCTGGTGGCGCAGTGTTTGAGAGTCCACCTGCCGATGCAGGGGACACGGGTTCGTGCCCCGGTCTGGGAAGATCCCACATGCCACAGAGCAGCTGAGCCCGTGAGCCATGGCCACTGAGCCTGCGCGTCCGGAGCCTGTGCTCCACAACTGGAGAGGCCACAACAGTGAGAGGCCCACGTACAGCAAAAAAAAAAAGAAAAAAAAATTGATGACTAATAAGAACCTGCAGTATAAAAAAGCAAACAAAAAACAACTAATACTAAACTTTCTTTGGGTTATTTGTATGGAAATATGTTAATATAGATGTTTCAGACATTACATGAAATTTCTAAAAATCTTAAATGTTCTGGTATAATAAGTCATAATTCTAGTTATTGCTTTAAAATGTATATCTCAGAAATAACTAAATTTCTTTGTCAATTGCATTATTATGAACTTTCATCAAATCTTTAACCATGGTCATTTTTAAGTCTTTTGTCATTTCCAGACAGTTCTGGTTGTACTCTGATGCTTTTGCAAAAATGTTCCTATAAGAGGGTTTCATCTCCAAGGAATTCATGCAAAAGACTCTGACAAGTACAGGTTTCTGGTAGCTGACTATACTGCTGAACTGAATGAATAAGCTTTTTGAGAACTGAAGTGGAAAACTGATGAATTCATAAAAGTGCTAACAAAAGATCAAGATAAAAAAATTAATTACATGGGACTGAGTGTACTGATGAGGATGATTATAATTTTTGTGACTTTCTGTTTGAATAAAAAAAAGTACCATTGAATTCACTGGAGATAACGTGCTGTGAATTGGTGATAGATAATAATAATGGCTGAATGCCCTGTTATTTGGCTTGTATGGCAGAAACGTTATTAAAAGGTGGGAGAAAGAGCCAAAGTGAGGCATTTCTAAGAGTGCAGATCCTTGGGGCAATTATCCTCCCGCAGATTTGATAGTTCTCTACAGATGATGTAACTATACTGATTATAAGTGAGTGGGCTTTGATTTTTGCTCTTGTTCTTTATTCCAAAGAAGACTCATTTTAAACCTCCCTTTGGCGTAGTGTTATTGTGTGTTTGTGTATGTATGTGTGTGAGTGGGGTGCAAATAATTGCTGGTATTAGTTATTAATCAACATTACCCACTGACACAGTTTTGTCTTGTGATTTATAGCCAGGGCATAGGATATACCACAGCTTTTAAATAAGTGAGCCTGTAAAACACTAGCTGGTACAGAGGAACTACTAGGGCAATTAATGAAGAGGAGAAAATCTTTCTTAATTACCACCTTACTCCAGAAAAGTTTCCTCAAATAAGTGAACAAATGGCTGTATCCCTGTCTGAAGAATGGATCTAAAGGGGATTGCAAGAAGCCTATAAATAAGCTTTGCTCTAGATCTAGTTTAGTTGATAGTAGTTTTAATCTGGTTCATGAAGTCACTCAGAGGACACAAGCTCATCTCTCCTTCATTGCTTTCTCTTCATTCCTGTTGCAATTATAAGAATTACCTAGAATCTCTAAATCAATCTTTGTTTGTTCTTGCTTTTTGTTCTTGTTTAAATTAAAAACTTTAACTTTTCCCTCCATGAAAGTAATATAAGCATTTAATCCCAAAATATGAAAAGTGGAGAAAAAAAAATTCTAAGACTGTTGGCCATACCACTTAGAGCATTTTGGGGGTATACTTCTCCTCTGTTGTGTTTCTTCTCCATATATTTGTTTTTTCATTTATAAATTATTTTATTTTTTAATTGTTGTAGAGTTGATGTACAATTTCATATAAGTTACAGATGTACAATATAGTGATATACAATTTTTTTTTCAATCCCAAACTCCCTAACTATCTCCCCCTGCCCCCACTTCGCTCCTGGTAACCATAAGTTTGTTCTCTGAGTCTGTGAGTCCGTTTCTGTTCTGTAAATAAGTTCATCTGTATCATTTTTTTTAGATTCCACATAATTGATATCATACGATATTTCTCTTTCTCTGTCTGACTTACTTCCCCTAGTATGACAATCTCTAAGTCCATCTATGTGGCCGCAAATGACATTATTTCATTCTTTTCAATGGCTGAGTAATATTCCATTGTGTATATGTACCACAACTTCTTTATCCATTCATCTGTCTATAGACATTAAGGCTGCTTCCATGTCTTGGCTATTGTAAACAGTGCTGCAGTGAACATTGGGGTGCATGTATACTTTCAGACTATGTTTTTCTCTGGATATATGCCCAGGAGTGGGATTGCAGGATCATATGGCAGCTCTATTCTTAGTTTCCTAAGGAAACTCCATTACCCTGATACTAAAACCAGATAAAGATACCACAAAAAAGAAAATTACAGGCCAATATCACTGATGAACATAGATGCAAAAATCCTCATCAAAACACTAGCAATCTGAATCCAACAATACATTAAAAGGATCATACAGCATAATCAAGTGGGATTTATCTCCGGGATGTAAGGATTCTTCAATATCCACAAATCAATCAGTGTGATACACCACATCAACAAATTGAAGACTAAAAACCATATGATCATCTCAATAGGTGCAGAAAAAGCTTTTGAAAAAATTCAACACCCATTTATGATAAAATCTCTCCAGAAAGTGGGCATAGAGGGAAGATACCTCAACATAATAAAGGGCATATACGACAAACCCACAGCTAACATACTACTCAATGGTGAAAAGCTGAAAGCATTTCCTCCAAGATCAGGAACAAGACAAGAATGTCAACTCTCACCACTTTTATTCAACATACTTTTGGAAGTCCTAGCTATAGTAATCAGAGAAGAAAAAGAAATAAAAGGAATCCAAACTGGAAATGAAGAAGTTAAACTATCACTGTTTGCAGACGACATGACACTATACATAAAAAATACTAAATATACCACCAGAAAACTAGTAGAACTAATCAATGAATTTGGTAAAGTTGCAAGATACAAAATTAATACACAGAAATCTGTTGCTTTTCTATACACTAACAATGAAAGATCAGAAAGAGAAATTCAAGAAACAATCCCATTTACTATCACACCAAAAAGGATAAAATACTTAGGAATAAACCTAAGGAGGCAAAAGACCTGTACTCCGAAAACTATAAGACGCTGCTGAATGAAATCAAAGAATGACACAAACAGATGGAAAGATATACTATATTCTTGGACTGGAAGAATCAATATTGTCAAAATGACTACTACCCAAGGCAATCTACAGATTCGATGCAATCCCCATAAAATTACCAATGGCATTTTTCACAGATTTAGAACAAAATCTTAAAATTTGTATGGAGATACAAAAGACCCCGAATAGCCAAAGCAATCTTGAGAAAGAAAAATGGAGCTGGAGGAATCAGGCTCCTGGACTTCAGATTATACTACAAAGCTATAGCCATCAAAACAGTATGGTATCAGCACAGAAATAGAAATATAGATCAATGGAACAGGATAGAAGGTCCATATATTTGTATATATCAAAAAACATAAGAATCTCCATGTCCAGTGTTCCAGTAATTCCGTTTCTGGGAATTATTCTAAAGCTAGAGATAAACTAGGCACAAAAATGTTCATTGTGGCATTATTTCCAGGTAATAATTAGGAAACAAACTGAACATTCAACACTATGGGAATATATATTTCCCCAATGGTTGGAATATGATGTAGTTAAAAGTAGTGGTTATAAAGACTATATCACAGGGCTTCCCTGGTGGTGGAGTGGTTGGGAATCTGCCTGCCAATGCAGGGGACACAGGTTCAATCCCTGGTCTGGGAGGATCCCACATGCCACAGAGAAGCTAGGCCTGTGTGCCACAACTACTGAGCCTGACCTCTAGAGCCCACGAGCCACAACTACTGAGCCCACATGCACAACTACTGAAGCCCACGTGCCTGGAGACCATGCTCCGCAACAAGAGAAGCCACCACAATGAAGAGTAGCCCCTGCTTGCTGCAACTAGAGAAAGACTGCATACAGCAATGAAGACCCAATGCAGCCAAAATTAATTAAATTAAAAAAAATAAAGACTATGTCACAATAAGGGGAAATGTTTACTATAATTTAAGTGAAAAATGTAAAATTCAAAGTAGTATGTATACTGTTATTAAAAATATGTACAAATACATACAGAAGAAAAACAACAGAGTTATTTAAAAACCAAATTCATGGGCTTCCCTGGTGGCACAGTGGTTGAGAGTCCGCCTGCTGATGCAGGGGACATGGGTTCGTGCCCCGGTCCAGGAAGATCCCACATGCCGTGGAGCAGCTGGGCCAGTGAGCCATGGCTGCTGAGCCTGCGTGTCCGGAGCCTGTGCTCCTCAATGGGAGAGGCCACAACAGTGAGAGGCCCGTGTACCACAAAAAAACAAAAACAAACAAACAAAAAACCCAAATTCATTTACAAATGACTGGTACCAGTTTACACTGCTATAAACAAAGCATGAGAATGCTTATTGTATCATGCCCTCACCACCTGATTTATCTTTACTAACCTAGTAATGAAAAACTCGGGAAATACAGTTTTACATTGGACTGATATCTAGTGCATAATACAGTCAAAATTGAATTTGCTACTTCAAGGCATGGTTCAGCATCAACTTCTTTCAGTGATAATAATTACCTACCTGGACCCAATAGGTATTAACCAGAACTTCTTGTTATCTCCAAACACCTGCTGGATATTTTTGATGAAGCCAAGGTTGAACCCATTTTTCTCTGGGCCACTTGTAAACACTGGAGTACAGAAGGCCTCTATGGCAGAGTAGGGAATTTGAAGAAAAGAAGAAGAGAGCAATAATCAGGACCATTACAATTTTACAGTTCTCCATGAATGTGACTTGCTTCTACAATATTTTTTTGCTGTGGTAGCATAGACCCCTCATTCTTAGTTATTGCTAAATTACTTGGTAAAAACCAGCTTAATCACTTTAATACAAAGTAAGTTTGTTATTAAACATAAAGAATTGGTACACTCTTTTTTAAAAAATGCAGAAGAAACACATGATGGTATAAATAATTGAACAGTCATGGGTTAGTATGTGTTTTGTACTGCATGTAAGGAGTGAAAGAACAAATCTAACAGCACTTTATTTGAATCTAAATGGCAGTAACAGCCAAATGGTCTCTATATTTAGAGCTGGGATGAAAGTAATGACACATAAAGAGATGGTAATGACATTGATTTGGTTTTGAAACATTTCAGAAATGAACATGTTCACACTGAAGCCTGCAATGTAAGAAATTGAGTTTTACTCCAGAAAAAATGTCAATGGGTGGACTATAATCACCTCAACGACTATGAGAAATTGGACCATGTTAGTGCACATTATTTTTAGATACACATTTATCCCATTAAGCAAACACTTTCACTGTTGGGCTCTGGCTGCATCTGGCCATTTCCCTTTTGTTCTTTGTTTTCAGATTGTGTTATCATGAAGCTTTTAGTACTTTTCTATGTTGTAGCTGCTCTCTAAGCCAAATATGCTAATCTACTACCCTAGCAACTAAGTGCTACATATATATTTGGTTTAGAAAATAAATGCAAATACTTTCTTAGCTGTTATCATTATTAGCAAATGAATTCCAAAAGTAGAGTAGCTTTTGCACTATACTTTCCTCAAATGTATCTTAGCTAAACATTCAGTATTTGGACACTTTCTCCTTAACCCTCATGCATTTATTCGTGTACAGTATAAATATTTGTTTCACCATGAAAACGATTATTGCACTGGATACATCAGAAATGCAATTCTCCAAATAAAAGCCCAGAGTATAGAGTAGTGGAAAAATTTTCAGAGAAAAATTTTCATTTCTTGTGCTCATTTTCTAGAGACTCACTTGTTCAATGTGTTTATCTCATTCCCACAGTCCCTACACAGCTCCTTGATAACTGTAGATATTCAATGATTTGTTGGTTTGGATTTTTTCTCAGGACTCTGTTTTTAGAAGTGTTCAATAAATTAGATTTTTCTATCTTTATTGACCTTGACTTCCTCCTTCTGATGTTCCCTTCTGTACTGATTCTTACCTTCACTTCCTTATGTGAGCACCCTTTCAAAATTTTCAAGCTGAAAATCTGGGGAGCTATTACCCAGAATGAACTATAAAAAGCAATGGTCATTTTTGATTTTGTGTGAGGTTTTATTCACTAATGTTCTCTTTAGTCTGTAAGCTTCATTCACTATGGCTCTCCAGTTTGGTAAAACGTGTTTACATCTGTTTCCGTTTGGAGGCAAAGAGATGTCACTGCAGGTGAAATGTTTCATTGGAAGTTTTTCTCTTCCTTGGGAACAATCCATAGGTCACAGGGATATACATTCATATGTTTTTTTCCTAGTCTTAATATCCAGTCTTACCTAAGGTGGTTTTGTTTCTGCTGACAAGCCAACAATGGTAACCAAAGAGAATCACAAGGCTGACAAAAAACATGCAGGCCACAAAGAGGAGAAAAAGGACATGGAACTTAGAGCGAACACTGGGCAATTCCCCCTAGAAAAGAAATAATAAACAAACAGAAACAAAGGATTAAAGTCATAAGGTTTGGCTAGTTTTTCTGTATAGGTTAGTACTTTCTTCCATATGTATAAAATGTCTAGCTGTAATTTAAAAAGTCGATTTTGTAAAATTTTTACAAAACAGTTCTTTCTGTGGATGATCATACCTTATTATGGATATGCTATTAGCCTACAAAGCCTAAAATGGATCTTTGCTTAAGTGCAGTTCAGTGTAAAATAGAGTATATAATATACCAATTAGAAAAGGGTAAGGTTAAAAGAGTATACTGAAGCCATAATTGGTATGCAACCTCTTAAAGCTTGTATTCCATTTAGTTTGTAAATTTTGAGTCATTGGCTAGAGGTGATATTAAGGTCACATGGTTCATCCTCTTGTTTCAAGGTGGGTTATTCTGGAATACTTTATATGTCATGTTTCTTTGGATATATGTGTGCTAAAATTGTCACAGTGATATATGTAGGAAGTTAAAATGCATAGGTAGAATTTTAAAATGTTCTACCTCTAAGTCGACTTGATTTTAAGGCTACTGCAAATTTTGTGTGGTTGTTTTTTATAGTTGAAGTAGAATGTGCTGGTATATTGCATCCTGTGAAACAGCTGTTTAGACAGTAAAATCATGCAAGATTTGACAGGCAATTGTAAAAGTAGGTAGCTAAAGACTTTTATAGTTAGCTGGGACATCTCATTTTCCATATGGCAACAGTTTTGTTTTTTTAAAGCAGCCCTAGACTAGAATGAATTTTCTAAAGTTCTATAGCATGCATAGCATGCAACATTTTGTCTTCTGAAGAGAACTTTAGAAAACATTTTCAATTTTGGAGTAAGCATTTGGGAGAAACACTTTTCTTTATTTCCCCCTTTCCTGTGCTGATCATTGTTTTTGTGTGATGAATTGCTTTGAAATATTTCCAAATGCTCTTGAGTCGTAAAGGTGATTCTTGGTTGAAGTAGACCTTGACATTAGGATCTAGTTCTACTACAGTTTGGAAGGAGAAAGTTAAGGCTTGGAAACATTTGGCAAATTCAGATGGTACAGAATTTTTTCATCTCTTAGAGGAGATTTATATTTATTTTGATGTAAGGAAATATTGGGAATCTTCCAGACAGTATGTGTTTGAAGGATGAAGATAAAGTGAAGTAAACCAGTCAGATGCTTTCAGCTGAGGGGTGGTCTGGGTGAAATTTGCTTGGGGACAGAGCACCCCAGGAAATAGCTATACCAAGGACTTTGACCTTCATGAACTTTTATGTGAAGCTCCTTTCTGAAATGATTCCTCTATAAAATCTTGGCCTAAGCACCCAAATTGAATTTGATTGGTTTTTGTTTGTTTTGTTTTGAATTTATAGGAAAGATTTTGTAGTGGTTTTTGCCTGTGTTTTTGTTTTCATAATCTCTACTTTTTAAATAAGTTTTTAAAAGGTTTTAAAGCTCACACTTATTTTACTTCTTATCTTTCATGTTTAAATGGACAATAGGAAATGGCTGGGCAGGAGGGACTGATATAAAGTCAGTTCACACTCGGAGGGGCTGAGCTGCAAGTCTTTCCCTTCCCTAATTGCTCTTATAGAACTCTCTTCTGTCTGCCAAAGCATATCTACTGTGTTGTCCCTTGATAAAGTCCTTAATATTTAACTTTCTTTTTTGTTAGAAGAGGGTGATGGCCCTATGTTCAAAATTACCTACTCAGGAGATAACCAAGCTAAATTACTCAAAGCAATAACCACCAGAAACAGTTCAGGGGAATATTGGTAGATTAATCTTATTATCTTAGTTCTAAAAGAATTCATAGCCTCTATGAGGAGATCCATGGCCCAGTGTGGGAGGTGTATATTACTACCTTTTTCATGTCAAATATCAATTTCCTATCAAAGTGCTACTCTTTAAGTTAATATTGAGAGGAGAACCACAATCTGATGGTCTTCTGAATTCTTTATTTCAAAGGAGCTAGAGCTTCTCTATAGTAGGACCATAATGGGCAGTAGGACATGGTACAGTGTTTAAGATGACTGGGCTTAAGAGTCAGACAAGTTCAAGTTCTCACTTTGCAACTTAGAAGCTGGGTGATCCTGAGCAAGTCACTTAACTACTATGACCCTCAGTTTTATCATCTTTAAATTAGACTAATAATTCCTGCTCTACCTAGTTCACAAGGTTGTGGTGAGGATAAGATGATATAACAGATATGAAAGTGCTTTGAAAATGGTAAAGTACCATACAAATGGAGGTTGCTATTCTTAGGAGCACAGCTAGTCTCCTTGATACATGGCTTTTAAAATACATGGCAGTGTTTACTTTTCATTTTAGGGGAGACTCAATTTGAACTGAGAAAGCCATCTTTAAACCATACCAAAGTGCTCTCTGGCTGGGGAGACTGCAAAGAAGCATTTCTCTGAACTGTCAATGCCCTTTTCATTATGAGGGCAAGCCAGGACAGGTTTCCTCACCTAGCATCTGTCAGGCATAAGCTAGTTTATTGTGGAGAAAAAAATGAAGGAATAGGAAATGGGCAAGGCTATTTTCACCCCTTGCCTGTGAATACTGGCACATTTCTGGAGATTAAATCATATCTAGATATTATCTTTCAAGGGTAAAAGAAGCATACAGCACTGGCTGGCACTGTGGTATTTGACTATTGGCTGACTAGGAGGGCCAAAGGCAAAATGTATGAAATACAACATTGTTTACTCTGTTATCAAAGGGTAGTTTTTAAACAGTAGCCTACTGTGTTAAGGACCAAGTAAAGTCTGTAGTGAAGACCAAGGCTGACACTTTCCCTGCTGAATTGGTTGCAGGAGATTTTTTTTATGGTAGTGGCTCAGTGTGTGAATAGAATGCCAAAAAGGTCATGGAAACCTGGGCAATAGATAAGAGATCCTGCGATGTGGAAAGGGGCCAAAGAAGAGATACCAGGATGATGAAGCATTTTGTATTGGGGGAAAATTTATGATAAAACTTCCTTTCTGCTTATACTTTTATATCCCTGAGTTGAGATTTGATATGTATTATCTAATTCCTGATTCTTATAGTTATTAAATATTGGAATTGATTAAGCAAGTCGAAGGGAGAATGCAAAGCCCATACCTCTATAATATTCTACACTATATTTTCTACACTAGTAGGGATCAAAGCACTAATTAATAATTTAAATATTCTTGGCTATTTAGGCTCTCACTGCCTTGCCTTTCTCCTTTTTCTCCAGTTTATTATAATCTATATTCTACTCACAGGATTTATGTGCTTTACCTCTCCCCCTGAGGTGAGATATTCCTGTTATACAGGCTCTTGTGCAATTCCTAAAGTAATAACCAGTAGCTCTGCCCACATCTGCTTTTTGCTATTCAGGTTCAGTTTGGAAAGCCCTCATCATGTAAGGTTATAATGTCTTAGTAACTGTATTGTAGTTGTATGTGGGGAAGACATATCTTCTGGAGTCCATTGGCATGAAATTAAAAAAAAATCACTATACTGCTGCAGACCCCATATACATATGTAAACTGAAAATCTGCCTTCAATTTTTTGGAAATAGATGGAATATAACTGATATCTTCAAGTAGAAGAAAGGTGAAAGTAGGATTTTAAAAAAAGATTTCATTATAATGATTGGAATCATGTTTTGAAAAGTAAAATACTTTCAACACCTGTTTCATTTTTTTAAAGGTATTATCCAGTGTAAGGTTAATCTTTTTCTTTTAACCTTGCACTGGATAATATCTTATGATTTCCTCATTTCTTTCTTTTTTTTTGATGTGGACCATTTTTAAAGTCTTTATTGAATTTGTTAGAATATTGCTTCTGTTTTATGCTTTGGTTTTTTGGCCGCAAAGCATGTGGGCTCTTAGCTCCCTGACCAGGGATTGAACCCGCACCCCCTGCATTGGAAGGCGAAGTCTTAACCACTGGACTGCCAGGGAAGTCCCTCAACATGTTTCATTTGATCTTGGCAATGAGCCAGTGAAGCAGGTAGCAGAGCCAGTATTAGAACTCAGTTCTCCTAATACCCTACCCAGAGTTTGTCATACAAAGTTCAAATAAGACTCTCCCTTTTCATTTTGGTCTTTTGTGAAGATGAGTTAATGAATCTTTCTGTCCAGTAGGAATTTTGCAACTTCCTTTGAACAGGGATTTAGAAAGTATTTTCTGACAACGAGGGAGTGCTTTGTCAGCCTTTTTCTTAGGAAACTAGGGACTTAGAATTAGTTTCAACATTTTTCAAACCTAAAATTGGTAAGAAGTAGATTTTTAAAACTTGATTAGATAAATACATTGTAAAGAATCAGTAAGTCTCAAGAGATTAGGTTCCTGGAGGCCCAACAAGATTCTCATGTATGATAGAAACTTTAACTGACATCTAAATAACAGCCTCTTAAATCTCAGAATATTTAATGTGGGAAACTTGTTTTCTGTGCTTTCCCTTCTGATTACTTCAGTATTAGCTACTTCAAAATGTAAAAAAAAAAAAAAAAAAAAAAAAAAAAAGATAATGTGAACAATGTCACAGATTGGAATAGGTGTGTATTTATTCTTGGTGGGGAGACCCTTCTGGATTTTTTAACTTACTCTCCAGTATTTGATGAAATAGCTGAAGACCGTTGTGGCAATGTACAGGCAATAGAGAACAGAATAAGCTAAGAACTGAAGGAAGAATTTATAGTTGGAAAATCCAATGCAGTTATTAACCCTAAAAAAGGAAAAAAAGAAAGACTAATTTGAAATCAGGATCCATTGATTTAGAACACACTGATACAGAGTGAACTATGTTACCCCTGCTGCTTCATTATCTGTTGCGTAGAAACTCAACAGAAATTGAAGCCCCTTAACAGGAACAGACTGGAAACACATGTTCATGTCTCACTTGTTTTTCCTTTTATTTACAGACACAGAGACAGCTGGCCTACCTAACAGTTCTGGACTAGTTCCTGACACACCCAAGCAAACCTGGATCTTGGATGCTGAAAACGTACTACAATCTCCACAACTATACTTAGTATAGTATGGCATGTTCTCTTTATAGTTAGATGATTTCATACTGGCTCTCTAGGTCAGACATACAAAATTTGGAGAATTGCTTAAATTAACAATCTAGAGATTTTCAAACATCAGGACAGCTAAAAAAAAAGAGCTGAATTATGTAATGTCAAAGGGGACAACTATCTGTACTCTCTTTCATTATTATAGCTAATGGACAAGAGACCATTAGCTCTGTGACACCAGGAATTCACTATCACACCTTTGGTGGTATAGTTATTCTTGCTTTAAAATGTTACGTCTTCCCTGTTCCCCACACAAATACAAAGCCCAATGAATTATGGTAGTGGAAACAGGCATTTTACAACTATGCTTAGGAAAGTAGGCATTGAACGACTTTGACGCTATTAGAAGGGAGAAATTAATCAAAAGGACATACCAAGGGCAATGATGATCCATTTTTAATACACACCTATAAAAGGAACAAAATACAGTGTGATAAACTTCAGAATTGAACTCAGGGTATCACCAGTATTTTTACATGGTCCCAGTACACTCATTCTTAGATTCCCACTATAGCTTCTCCAAAACTATTCTGTCCTCAGTTGTTCCTAGGATGAGCCAATCACAAAACTTTAGGGTCATGCTGGCAGCAAGTTAAATGCCTAAAATTCCAACCTTTAAAAGGCATTGGGAACTCTAGGATACTGACACAGAGAATAGGTCCAAGATACCTCTCCTCATTTTATTTACTTAGTTTAATAAAAGTAAAGAAGAAAACATGACTGCAGCCTGTGCTTGAATCAAGGGTAAGAGAAACATGGATGGAACAAACACTCAAGAAGAAGGATATGAAGCTTATATTTATTAGCATAAAAATGGGATTTTACAAAGCTGGAGCAATTTGAGTAACAAAATAAAGTAGTATTGACTTCTAACCCCAAATGTAAAATGATTGTCCATGCCCACATATTGATATAAGTAAATGATTTAATAAATAAATGAGGGAGAAGAGACAAATCTCCCATGTAGAGGAATTCCAAATAATTTATGTAGATACTCTGCCTGCAAGGCAGGGTGGGGGAAGCGTAACTTCTCATTCCTTTAGTGTTGGCTCTACACAGAGATTTCCTTCTAAGGAGTACAGTATGGAGTGGGGGAGGAAGAAGAGTAACTTTACAGTGGAGAAATCTGGCAAACACTGCCTCAGTCAGATGATTAAGATTAACATTGCAGTGATAAGTCATGTCTATGGTACTGTACCCTTGATATGATATAATGAGAATGGCACTTAATCTCTCTGGTCTTCCTCCCCCAAAAGACATTATCTAAATCTAATCACGATAAAAATATCAGACAAATCCCACCTGAGGGATATTCTGCAAAAAACCTGACAATTCTAAAAACCGTCAAGGTTATCAAAAACAAGTAAAGTCTGAGAAACTGTCACAGCTAAGAGGAGCCTAAGAAGACATGACAACTAAATGTAATATGGTATCCTGGATAGGATCCTGTAACAGAACAAAGACATCAGGGAAAAACTGAGAAAATCTAAATAGAGTATGGATTTTGGCTAAAAAAAAAAAATCAATGCTGGTTCATTAATTGTAAGAAATGTACCATATTAATGTAAGATATTACATGGGAAATGGTGTGGGGCATATGAGAACTATCTTTACAATGATTCTATAAATCTAAAACTGTTCTAAAATAAAATTTTTATTTTTAAAAATGCAGTTTTATTTCTCTTTCCTATCTTTATAATAGTTTGAATCATCATCATCCCTGTGAGGGTATTTGGCATGTGCTCATTGTGATTGAAAGGAAATGCTCTTTAGGATCAACATGTTAGGATCAGTCACTTGGTTTTTAAGGTAACCATCAGTGGCCAAGCTCAGCCCAGGGGAATTATGGCTGTCACTTACATGGCACAGACAGAGCAGTGGTGGCAGCGATCTGGCTTGATCAAATGGCACCGGTCACAGAACCTTACGGCTATAGGAAAAATAAGGTGGTTAGCACTGGTTAGGGATCAATATGACACCATATATCTTACTAGCCAATCTGGATGACTTGTTATACATTGATTACAGGTACTCAAACTCATCTCATTTCAAGTTACCAAGCAAAAGACAGATCACATAAGAGAATTGTGGTATGTATTTTTTCCCTGTTGGATCAATCTTAAAAGCACCTTTCGGGGGATGAGTGTAAGGGGAAAAATTTTCATATCTGGATATCTGATCATAGAATTCTGTATTATGAAATAAAATATACTGTCAATTGCTTGAGTTATCTTGGGAAAATCATTTAGCCTCTGTTTATTCCAACTTTCCTATCTGAAAACAGGATTCATAATTTATCTCCTGTCTCCAGAGGCTGGATTGTATGAGGTGGATAAAACTCCTAAAGCATGGTAAAGAAGGTGGTTCTTAGAATAAGAATTTGAAGAATAGAAGAGACATTCTAGAACAAATTAGTTCAATAATTGACCATTCCACAGATATAGAAAATAAAGACCTGAGCCATGTCAAGTAACTTACACAAAATCACACAGTAAGCAAGTGGCAAGGCTGTGACTAGTACAGTTTTTCTGACCCTTTAGTTCAGGATTCTTTTCACTTTGTAAGTATGATATAAAAAATCAGTTCTCCTTCCCTCTCTACCTCCTTCCTTCTTTTCTTTATTTCCTTACATGAAAGACATTTTCCTTTCCTTCTAATTTTCTCTGTGTTCATTGATAGAGTATGACTGTTTAATGTGATTATTAAGTGTAACAACTAAAATTATGAAAATTTGAGCTAATATAATTATTAAACCTAAAGTGTACCTTAAGCACACAAAACTGATTCAACATAATGAACTATTAATTCAGCAGAGTTTCTGTGTTCATTCTAGCAATGTGGTGGTGGTGGTGACCAAAGTATGGGTATAACTGAGGTAACAAGGAGGGGAGAGGGACATGCATGTTTAGTTCCTTCAACATGTTTTTAAAGATACGGTCAAATGCCACTGTCCAGTTTAAGCCACCATCACCTCTAACTTAGATGACTGCAATAGCTGCCTAATTATTTATTTTGCTTTCATTCTTGCCCCCTCACAATACATTCTCTACAAAATAGCCAGGTGATTTGTTAAAATCTAAATCAGATCATATCACTCTCCACTAAAACCCTTCAATCGAGTTCCAAAACCTTTAGCATGGCAAGTTACTTTTTTTTTTTTTGGTGGCTCTGCATGGCTTGTGGGATCTTAGTTCTCTGACCAGTGATTGAACCTGGCCCCTAACCACTGGACCACCAGGGAATTCCTGCAAGTTACTTTTTCTTATTAAGGTCTCAGATCAAATGACATTGCCTCTGAGAAGCCTTCTCTATTACTCTATATCATGAGGGCTGCAAACAAATGCTTCAAGGGTCCAGGGAACAGTGAGTAGTGAGTGAAGAACCTGAGAATTTGTGCCGTGTTTAAAAAGAGTGGCTACTACTCAGCTCTAGCTAATTTTTGCCATGGGAAAATGCAGATCGAATGTTACCAGTGTCTGAGTTTTCAAGAGTAGCCAAAAATGTGGATTTTCATGCAGAAATATTCTAATTGTTAAAAATTAGTAAAAAAATGCAAAGTTTTAAAAGACATATTAGAGGTCAAACAGAATATATCTCTGGGTCCAATTCCTCCCAAATACTTACAGTTTGTAATCTCTGCTCTATCACACCATTCTGTTTACTACTGTTTGAAATTATATAGAAAATTTCTTGTCTGTTTCCTTTTCAATATACTTCAGTATGCATGAAGACTTTTACAAAAACCATAACCACCATGACATTAATGCTTTAACAAAGAAAATAAATCTTTAATATCATCTATTACCCAGACTATATTAAGACATCCTCAATTGTCATATGGGATCTTAATAAATATTGGTTGAATAAATAAATGATAAATAGATGAACATAAGTGTCCAACAGTAAACTTCCCAAAGCCTTGAAACACGATCTTCCTTATTAGAAAATTAGAATTACTAGTCAAAAAAGCATTCGTTTTCAAATTTTCAAAGGTGGAGAGGGCTTCCCTGGTGGCACAGTGGTTAAGAATCTGCTTGCCAGTACAGGGGACATGGGTTTGAGCCCTGGTCTGGGAAGATCCCACATGCTGAGGGGCAACTAAGCCCATGCGTGAAAACTACTGAGCCTGTGCTCTAGAGCCCACAAGCCAAAACTACTGAAACCTGCACACCTAGAGCCCGTGCTCTGCAACAAGAGAAGCTACTGCAATGAGAAGCCCGCACACTGCAATGAAGAATAGCCCCCACTCGCTGCAACTAGAGAAAGCCCACGTGCAGCAACAAAGACCCAACTCAGCCAAGAATAAATAAATAAATGTATTAAAAAAAATAAATAAAAGGTGGAGAATTGCTCAGCCAGTACTGTTCCACTCATGCAGATGAAAACTAACAATAAAACTCCATAGTGAGTATTACTGAAAAAAATGAAGACATATCTGCACAAACACTTGTACAAGAATTTCATAGCAGATTTACTCATAATAGCTGAGCACTGGAAACAACCCACTTGAGCATCAACTGGTGAACTGATAAAGAAAATATGATATTCATACAATGAAATACTACTCAGAAATGACAATGAAAATACTAGCAACCAAAACCTATGGGGTGCAGCAAAAGCAGTTCTAAGATGGAAGTTTATAGAAATACAATGCTACCTCAGGAAACAAGAAAAATCTCAAATAAACAACCTAACCTTACACCTAAAGCAATTAGAGAAAGAAAAACAATAAAAACCTAAACTTAGCAGAAGGAAAGAAATCATAAAGATCAGATCAGAAATAAATGAAAAAGAAATGAAGGAAACAATAGCAAAGACCAATCAAACTAAAAGATGGTTCTTTGAAAAGATAAACAAAATTGGTAAACCTTTAGCCAGACTCATAAAGAAAAAAAAAGCAAGAGGGATCAAATCAATAAAATTAGAAATGAAAAAGAAGTTACTCACTGACAATGCAGAAATACAAAGGTTCATGAGAGACTACCACAAGCAAATATATGCCAATAAAATGGACAACCTAGAAGAAATGGACAAATTCTTAGAAAAGTACAACTTTCCAAAGCTGAACCAGGAATAAATAGAAAATATAAACAGACTAATCACAAGCACAGAAATTGAAACTGTGATTAAAAATCTTCCAAAAAACAAGAGCCCAGGGCCAGTTGGCTTCACAGGAGAATTCTATCAAACATTTAGAGAAGAGCTAACATCTATCCTTCTCAAACTGTTCCAAAATATATCAGAGGGAGGAACACTCCCAAACTCATTTTATGAGGTCCCCATCACCCTGATAGCAAAACCAGACAAAGATGTCACAAAAAAAGAAAACTACAGGCCAATATCATTGATAAACATAGATGCAAAAATCCTCAACAAAATGCTAGCAAACAGAATCCAACAGCACATGAAAAGGATCACACACCATGATCAAGGGGGGTTTATCCCACTAATGCAAGGATTCTTCAATATACACAAATCAATCAATGTGATACACCATATTAACAAACTGAAAGATAAAAACCCTCAATAGATGCAGAAAAGCTTTTGACAAAACTCAACACCCATTTATGATAAAAACTCTCCAGAAAGTGGGCAGAGAGGGAGCCTACCTCAACATAATGAAAGCCATATATGACAAACCCACAGCCAACATAATTCACAATGGTGAAAAAATGAAAGCATTTCCTCTAAGATCAGGAACAAGACAAGGGTGCCCACTCTTGCCACTATTATTCAACATAATTTTGGAAGTTTTGGCTATGGCAATCAGAGAAGAAAAAGAAATAAAAGGAATACAAACTGGAAAAGAAGAAGTAAAACTGTCACTGTCTGTGGATGACATGATACTATACATAGAGAATCCTAAAGATGCCACCAGAAAACTACTGGAGTAAATCAAATTTGGTAAAGCTGCAGGATACAAAATTAATGCACAGAAATCTCTTGCATTCCTACACAATAACAACGAAAAATCAGAAAGAGAAATTAAGGAAACACTCCCATTTACCACTGCAAAAAAAAAGAATAAAATACCAAGGAATAAATCTACCTAAGGAGGCAAAAGACCAGCATGCAGAAAACTATAAGACACTGATGAAAGAAATCAAAGACGATACAAACAGATGGAGAGATACACCATGTTCCTGGGTTGGAAGAATCAGTATTGTGAAAATGACTCTACTACCCAAAGCAACCTACAGATTCAATGGCATCCCTATCAAATTACCAATGTCATTTTTCACAGAACTAGAACAAAAAAGTTTACAATTTGTATGGAAACACAGAAGACCCCAAAAAGACAAAACAATCTTGAGAAAGAAAAACGAAGCTGGAGAAGTCAGGCTCCCTGACTTCAGACTATAGTACAAAGCTACAGTGATCAAGACAGAATGGTACTGGCAAACGAACAGAAATATAGATCAATGGAACAGGATAGAGAGTCCAGAGAAAAACCCATGCACATATGGTCACCTTATCGTTTTTTTTTTGTTGTTGTTTATGGTAAGCAGGCCTCTCACTGTTGTGGCCTCTCCCGTTGTGGAGCACAGGCTCCAGATGTGCAGGCTCAGTGGCCATGGCTCATGGGACTAGCCACTCCATGGCATGTGGGATCTTCCTGGACCAGGGCACGAACTGGTGTCCCCTGCATTGGCAGGTGGACTCTCAACCACTGTGCCACCAGGGAAGCCCTGGACACTTTATCTTTGATAAAGGAGGCAAGAATATAAAATGTAGAATAGACAGCCTCTTCAATAAGTGGTGCTGGGAAAACTGGAGAGCTACATGTTAAAGAATGAAATTATAACACTCCCTAACACCATACACAAAAATAAACTCAAAATGGATTAAAGACCTAAATGTAAGGCCAGACGCTATAAAACTATTAGAGGAAAACATAGGCAGAACACTCTAAGACATAAATCATAGCAAGATCCTTTTTGACCCACCTTCTAGAGTAATGGAAATAAAATCAAAAATAAACAAATGGGCCCTAATGAAACTTAAAAGCTTTCGCACAACAAAGGAAACCATAAACAAGATGAAAAGACAACCCTTGAAATGGGAGAAAATATTTACAAACAAAGAAACTGACCAAGGATTAATCTCCAAAGTATACAAGCAGCTCATGCAGCTCAATATCAAAAAAACAAACAACCCAATCCAAAAATGGGCAGAAGACCTAAATAGACTTTTCTCTAAAGAAGATATACAGAGGATTTCCGGGTAAGATGGCGGAAGAGTAAGACGCAGAGATCACCTTCCTCCCCACGGATACACCAGAAATACAGCTACACGTGGAACAACTCCTACAGAACACCTACTGAACGCTGGCAGAAGACCCCAGACCTCCCAAAAGGCAAGAAACTCCCCACATACCTGGGTAGGGCAAAGCGGAGAGATCCCCACACAGAGGATCGGTGCCGAGCGGCACTCACCAGCCCGAGAGGCTTGTCTGCTCGCACGCTGGGGCGCGCAGCGCTGGAAGCTGAGGCTCGGGCTTCGGTCAGAGCGCAGGGAGAGGACTGGGGCTGGCGGCAAGAACTCAGCCTGAAGGGGGCTAATGTGCCACAGCTAGCCGGCAGGGAGTCCGGGAAAACTCTGGAGCTGCCGAAGAGGCAAGAGACTTTTTCTTCCCTCTTGGTTTCCTGGTGCGCGAGGAGAGGGGATTAAGAGCACTGCTTAAAGGGGCTCCACAGACGGGCGCGAGTCACGACTGAAAGCGCGGAGCCCAGTGACGGGCGTGGGACGCTGGGGCTGCTGCTGCTGCCGCCAAGAAGCCTGTGCGCGAGCGCAGGTCACTGCCCACACCGCCCTTCCGGGAGCGTGTGCAGCCTGCCACTGCCGGGGTCCCGGGATCCAGGGGCGGCTTCCCTGGGAGAACGCACGGCGCGCCTTGGGCTGGTGCAACGTCACGCCTACCTCTGCCGCTGCAGGCTCACCACGCACTCCGTGCCCCTCCCTCCCGCCCGGCCTGAGTGAGCCAGAGTCCCCGAAGAGGCTGCTCCTTTAACCCTGTCCTGTCTGAGCAAAGAACAGATGCCCTCCGGCGACCTACACACAGAGGCGGGGCCAAATCCAAAGCTGAGACCCAGGAGCTGTGAGAACAAAGAAGAGAAAGGGAAACCTCTCCCAGCAGCCTCAGAAGCAGCGGATTAAAGCTCCACAATCAACTTAATGTACCCTGCATCTGTGGAATACATGAAGAGACAACACATCATCCCAAATTGAGGAGCCAGGAGTCAGTGCTGTGCCTCTGAGGTGGGAGAGCCAACTTCAGGACACTGGTCCACAAGAGACCTCCCAGCTCCACATAATATCAAACGGCAAAAATCTTCCAGAGATCTCCATCTCAACACCAGCACCCAGCTTCACTCAACGACCAGCAAGCTACAGTGCTGGACACCCTAAGCCAAACAACTAGCAAGACAGGAACACAACGCCACCCATTAGCAGAGAGGTGGCCTAAAATCATAAAAAGTCCGCAGACACCCCAAAACACACCACCAGACGTGGACCTGCCCACCAGAAAGATAAGATCCAGCCTCATCCACCAGAACACAGGCACTAGTCCCCTCCACCAGGAAGCCTACACAACCCACTAAACCAACCTTAGCAACTGGGGACAGACACCAAAAACAACGGGAACTATGAACCGGCAGCCTGCAAAAAGGAGACCCCAAACACAGTAACATAAGCAAAATGAGAAGACAGAAAAACACACAGCAGGAGAAGGAGCAAGATAAAAACCCACCAGTTCTAACAAATGAAGAGGTAATAGGCAGTCTACCTGAAAAAGAATTCAGAATAATGATGGTAAAGATGATCCAAGATTCTATTTCCCAGATCCAAAATCTTGGAAATAGAATAGACAAAATGCAAGAAACAGTTAACAAGGACCTAGAAGAACTAAAGATGAATCAAGCATCGATTAAAAACACAATACATGAAATAAAAAATACTCTAGATGGGATCAATAGCAGAATAACTGAGGCAGAAGAACGGATAAGTGAGGTGGAAGATAAAATAGTGGAAATAACTGATGCAGAGCAAAATACAGAAAAAAGAATGAAAAGAACAGAGGACAGTCTCAGAGACCTCTGGGACAACATTAAACACACCAACATTCGAATTATAGGGGTTCCAGAAGAAGAAGAGAAAAAGAAAGGGACTGAGAAAATATTTGAAGAGATTATAGTTGAAAACTTCCCTAATATGGGAAAGGAAATAGTTAATCAAGTCCAGGAGGCACAGAGAGTCCCATACAGAATAAATCCAAGGAGAAATACGCCAAGACACATATTAATCAAACTGTCAAAAATTTAACACAAAGAAATCATATTAAAAGCAGCAAGGCAAAAACAACAAATAACACACAAGGGAATCCCCATCAGGATAACAGCTGATCTCTCAGCAGAAACTCTACAAGCCAGAAGGGAGTGGCAGGACATAATTAAAGTGATGAAGGAGAAAAACCTGCAACCAAGATTACTCTACCCAGCAAGGATCTCATTCAGATTTGATGGAGAAATTAAAACGTTTACAGACAAGCAAAAGCTGAGAGAGTTCAGCACCACCAAACCAGCTTTACAGCAAATGCTAAAGGAACTTCTCTAGGCAAGAAACACAACAGAAGGAAAAGACCTACAATAACGAACCCAAAACAATTAAGAAAATGGGAATAGGAACATACATATTGATAATTACCTTAAATGTAAATGGACTAAATGCTCCCACCAAAAGATACAGATTGGCTGAATGGATACAAAAACAAGACCCATATATATGCTGTCTACAAGAGACCCACTTCAGACCTAGAGACACATACAGACTGAAAGTAAGGGGATGGAAAAAGATATTCCATGCAAATGGAAACCAAAAGAAAGCTGGAGTAGCAATTCTCATATCAGACAAAATAGACTTTAAAATAAAGACTACTAGAAGAGACAAAGAAGGACACTACCTAATGATCAAGGGATCGATCCAAGAAGAAGATATAACAATTGGAAATATTTATGCACCCAATATAGGAGCACCTCAATACAAAAGGCAAATACTAACAGCCATAAAAGGAGAAATCGACAGTAACACACACATAGTAGGGGACTTTAACACCCCACTTTCACCAATGGACAGATCATCCAAAATGAAAATAAATAAGGAAACACAAGCTTTAAATGATACATTAAACAAGATGGACTTAATTGATATTTATAGGACATTCCATCCAAAAACAACAGAATACACATTTTTCTCAAGTGCTCATGGAACATTCTCCAGGATAGATCATATCTTGGGTCACAAATCAAGCCTTGGTAAATTTAAGAAAATTGAAATTGTATCAAGTATCTTTTCCGACTACAATGCTATGAGACTAGATATCAATTACAGGAAATGAGCTGTAAAAAATACAAACACATGGAGGCTAAACAATACACTACTTAATAATGAAGTGATCACTGAAGAAATCAAAGAGGAAATTAAAAAATACCTAGAAACAAATGACAATGGAGACACGACGACCCAAAACCTATGGGATGCAGCAAAAGCAGTTCTAAGAGGGAAGTTTATAGCAATACAATCCCACCTTAAGAAACAGGAAACATCTCGAATAAACAACCTAACCTTGCACCTAAAGCAATTAGAGAAAGAAGAACAAGAACATCCCAAAGTTAGCAGAAGGAAAGAAATCATAAAAATCAGATCAGAAATAAATGAAAAAGAAATGAAGGAAACGATAGCAAAGATCAATAAAACTAAAAGCTGGTTCTTTGAGAAGATAAATAAAATTGATAAACCATTAGCCAGACTCATCAAGAAAAAAAGGGAGAAGACTCAAATCAATAGAATTAGAAATGAAAAAGGAGAAGTAACAACTGACACTGCAGAAATACAAAAGATCATGAGAGATTACTATAAGCAACTCTATGCCAATAAAATGGACAACATGGAAGAAATGGACAAATTCTTAGAAATGCACAACCTGCCAATCGTGAATCAGGAAGAAATAGAAAATATGAACAGACCAATCACAAGCACTGAAATTGAAACTGTGATAAAACATCTTCCAACAAACAAAAGCCCAGGACCAGATGGCTTCACAGGCGAATTCCATCAAGCATTTAGAGAAGAGCTAACACCTATCCTTCTGAAACTCTTCCAAAATATAGCAGAGGGAGGAACACTCCCAAACTCATTCTACGAGGCCACCATCACCTTGATACCAAAACCAGACAAGGATGTCACAAAGAAAGAAAACTACAGGCCAATATCACTGATGAACATAGAGGCAAAAATCCTCAACAAAATACTAGCAAACAGAATCCAACAGCACATTAAAAGGATCATACACCGTGATCAAGTGGGGTTTATTCCAGGAATGCAAGGATTCTTCAATATACGCAAATCAATCAACGTGATACACCATATTAACAAATTGAAGGAGCAAAACCATATGATCATCTCAATAGATGCAGAGAAAGCTTTCGACAAAATTCAACACCCATTTATGATAAAAACCCTGCAGAAAGTAGGCATAGAGGGAACTTTCCTCAACATAATAAAGGCCATATATGACAAACCCACAGCCAGCATCGTCCTCAATGGTGAAAAACTGAAACCATTTCCACTAAGATCAGGAACAAGACAAGGTTGCCCACTCTCACCACTCTTATTCAACCTAGTTTTGGAAGTTTTAGCCACAGCAATCAGAGAAGAAAAGGAAATAAAAGGAATCCAAATCGGAAAAGAAGAAGTAAAGCTGTCACTGTTTGCAGATGACATGATACTATACATAGAGAATCCTAAAGATGCTACCAGAAAACTACTAGAGTTAATCAATGAATTTGGTAAAGTTGCAGGATACAAAATTAATGCACAGAAATCCCTGGCATTCCTATATACTAATGATGAAAAATCTGAAAGTGAAATCAAGGAAACACTCCCATTTACCATTGCAACAAAAAGAATAAAATATCTAGGAATAAACCTACCTAAGGAGACAAAAGACCTGTATGCAGAAAATTATAAGACACTGATGAAAGAAGTTAAAGATGATACAAATAGATGGAGAGATGTACCATGTTCTTGGATTGGAAGAATCAACATTGTGAAAATGACTCTACTACCCAAAGCAATCTACAGATTCAATGCAATCCCTAACAAACTACCACTGGCATTTTTCACAGAACTAGAACAAAAAATTTCACAATTTGTATGGAAACACAAAAGACCCCGAAGAGCCAAAGCAATCTTGAGAACGAAAACTGGAGCTGGAGGAATCAGGCTCCCTGACTTCAGACTATACTACAAAGCTACAGTAATCAAGACAGTATGGTACTGGCACAAAAACAGAAAGATAGATCAGTGGAACAGGATAGAAAGCCCAGAGTTAAACCCACGGACATATGGTCACCTTATCTTTGATGAAGGAGGCAGGAATGTACAGTGGAGAAAGGACAGTCTCTTCAATAAGTGGTGCTGGGAAAACTGGATAGGGACATGTAAAAGTATGAGATTAGATCACTCCCTAACACCATACACAAAAATAAGCTCAAAATGGATTAAAGACCTAAATGTAAGGCCAGAAACTATCAAACTGTTAGAGGAAATCATAGGCAGAACACTCTATGATATAAATCACAGCATGATCCTTTTTGACCCACCTCCTAGAGAAATGGAAATAAAAACAAAAATAAACAAATGGGACCTAATGAAACTTCAAAGCTTTTGCACAGCAAAGGAAACCATAAACAAGACCAAAAGACAACCCTCAGAATGGGAGAAAATATTTGCAAATGAAGCAACTGACAAAGGATTAATCTCCAAAATTTATAAGCAGCTCATGCAGCTCAATAACCAAAAAACAAACAACCCAATCCAAAAATGGGCAGAAGACCTAAATAGACATTTCTCCACAGAAGATATACAGACTGCCAACAAACACATGAAAGGATGCTCAACATCTTTGCTCATTAGAGAAATGCAAATCAAAACTACAATGAGATATCATCTCACACCAGTCAGAATGGCCATCATCAAAAAATCTAGAAACAATAAATGCTGGAGAGGGTGTGGAAAAAAGGGAACACTCTTGCACTGCTGGTGGGAATGTGAATTGGTACAGCCGCTATGGAGAACGGTATGGAGGTTCCTTAAAAAACTACAAATAGAGCTACCATATGACCCAGCAATCCCACTACTGGGCATATACCCTGAGAAAACCATAATTCAAAAAGAGACATGTACCAAAATGTTCATAGCAGCCCTATTTACAATAGCCCGGAGATGGAAACAACCTAAGTGTCCATCATCGGATGAATGGATAAAGAAGATGTGGCACATATATACAATGGAATATTACTCAGCCATAAAAAGAAATGAAATTGAGCTATTTGTAATGAGGTGGATAGACCTAGAGTCTGTCATACAGAGTGAAGTAAGTCAGAAAGAGAAAGACAAATACTGTATGCTAACACATATATATGGAATTTAAGAAAAAAAATGTCATGAAGAACATAGGGGTAAGACAGGAATAAAGACACAGACCTACTAGAGAATGGACTTGAGGATATGGGGAGGGGGAACGGTAAGCTGTGACAAAGTGAAAGAGCAGCATGGACATATATACACTACCAAACGTAAGGTAGATAGCTAGTGGGAAGCAGCCGCATAGCACAGGGAGATCAGCTCGGTGCTTTGTGATCGCCTGGAGGGGTGGGATAGGGAGGGTGGGAGGGAGACGCAAAAGGGAGGGGATATGGAAACATATGTATATGTATAACTGATTAAATTTGTTATAAAGCAAAAAATTAAAAAAAGAAGATATACAGATTGCCAACAAACACATGAAAAGATGCTCAGCGTCATTAACCATTAGAGAAATGCAAATCAAAATAGCAATGAGGTATCACCTCACACCAGTCAGAATGGGTGTCATCAAAAAATCTATAAACAATACATTCTCGAGAGTGTGTAGAGAAAAGGGAACCCTCCTGCACTGTTGGTGGGAATGTAAATTGATACAACCACTATGGAGAACAGTATGGTGGTTTCTTAAAAAACTAAAAGTAGAACTACCATATGACCCAGCTATCCCACTACAGGGCATATACCCTGTGAAAACCATAACTGAAAAAGACACATGTAGCACAGTGTTCATTGCAGCACTATTTACAATAGCCAGGACATGGAAGCAACCTAAATGTCCATTGACAGATGAATGGATAAAGAAGTTGTGGCACATATATTCAATGGAATATTACTCAGCCATAGAAATGAATGAAATTGAGTTTTTGTAATGAGGTGGATGGACCTAGAGTCCGTCATACAGAGTGAAGTAAGTCAGAAAGAGAAAAACAAAGACCGTATGCTAATGCATATATATGGAGTCTAAAAAAACGGTACTGATTAACCTAATGGCAGGACAGGAACAAAGACACAGATATAGAGAATTGAGTTGAGGACACAGTGGGGGAAGGGGAAGCTGGGACGAAGTGAGGGAGTAGCACTGACATATATACACTACCAAATGTAAAATGGATGGCTAGTGGGAAGCTGCTGCATAGCACAGCGAGATCAGCTCGATGCTTTGTGATGACCTAGAGGGGTAGGATAGGGCGGGTGGGAGGGAGGCTCAAGAGGGAGGGCATATGGGGATATATGTATACATATAGCTGATTCACCTCTTTGTACAGCAGAAACTAACACAACATTGTAAAGCAATTATGCTCCAATAAAGATGAAAAAAATGATGTAAAAAAAAGAAATACTACTCAGCAGTAAATGGAATGAAATACACAAGAATGTGAATGAGTCTCAAAAACATTATGGTGAATAAAAGAAGCCAGATACAACAGTACATACTGTATGATTCAATTTATACAAAATTCTAGAGCAGGTAGAAGTAATCTATGGTGGAAAACTACCAGAATAGTGGTTGTCTTTGGTTGTGGTGGTGGGATTGACTGGGAAGGAGCATGAGAGAACTTTCTGGGGTGTGGTAATGTTTTCAGAGGTTTTAGTTACACAGGTGTGTACATTTGTCAAACTACTGAATGGTACACTTAAGATTTGTGCATGTTTTGTATGTAAATTCCACCCAAAGAAAAACAATAAAATATTTAGGTGGATGTGTATTGATATCGGCTACTTACTTTGAAATGCATCAAAGAATAAAATGTCTTGCCATCATTAAAAATCTATAAATAACAAATGCCGGAGAGGGTGTGGAGAAAAGGGAACCCTCCTACACTGTTGGTGGGAATATAAATTGGTACAATCACTATAATGAACAGTATGGAGGTTCCTTAAAAAGCTAAAAATAGAACTACCATATGATCCAGCAATCCCATTCCTGGGCGTATATCCAGAGAAAAGCATACTTCGAAAAATACATGCACCCTAATGTTCATTGCAGCACTATTTACAATTTCCAGGACATGGAAGCAACCTAAATGTTGATCAACAGATTAATAGATAAAGAAGATGTGGTATATATATATGATGGAATACTACTCAGCAATAAAAAAGAATGAAATAATGCCATTTGCAGCAACATGGATGGACCTAGAGATGATCATACTAAACGAAATAAGTCAGAAAGAGAAAGACAAATACCATATGATATCACTTATATGTGGAATCTAAAAAAAATGATAGAAATTAACTTATTTACAAAACAGAAACAGACTCACAGTCATAGAAAACAAATTTATCATTACCGAAGTGGAAAGGAGGTGGGAGGGATAAATTAGGAGTCTGGGATTAGCAGATACAAACTAGTATATATGAAATAAACAGCAAGGACCTACTGCATACCACAGAGAACTATATTCAATATCCTGTAATAAACCATAATGGAAAAGAATATGAAAAAGTATATATACATATATATATACACACACACATTTATGTATGTTTAATTGAATCACTTTATTGTACACCAGAAACTAACACTACATTGTACATCAACTATACTTCAGTAAAAAAAAATTTAAAATAAGATATCTTGATGGATGATGGATAGAGGGATGGATTTGTGGACAGATATGTGATAAAGAGATATAGTAAACTGTTAGTGGTGACTCCAGTGGTGGGTATACAGATGTTTATAATATAATTATTCCATCTTGGGTAAATGTTTGACCTTTTTTTATAATAAAATGTTGAGAAAAAACTCCACAGTGTTCTTCAGAAGAAAGGAGGAAAAAGCGGGCTAGATTGAGGATATTTATGACTCAGTCTTTCTGAGATCCTTGCTGATCTGCCTCCCTAAGCGACTTTGGATGAACTGACCTCCACTCCCGGTTCTTGTGTAAACTGGTAGCTTCTTGGCCATATCAGAAAGCATCTGCTTCTGGACCTCAGGTCTCTCTTCATTTTCATAGCGCTCCTTGTCGGAATAGGACAGGTGGAACTGGAAGGAGAAGTGAGAGGCAAGACTTTACTTTCCAAAATTAATAGAAAAGACTAAAAACAACAATAACTATTTGGATGAAAATATTTGTTACCTATCCTTGAAGCTCAGGTACCAATTTGGCTTATAACTTTCTCTGGATAATTATCTCATTTATCTTATTTGGCTTTTATCTAAATATTCATAACTCTATGGGATAGGTAATATTGTTTTATAACTAAAGAAAATAAAACTTAGATTAAATACCTTGTCTATGGTTACACTCACTCAACTAATAAAAGCAGCAAAACTAAGCCCCAAACCCAGCTCACTTGACCCCAAGACTTATGCCATTTCTACTGCATTATACCATAATACGATATTGCATGTTGATATGTGATACCTTGCTGCCAGGACCCTGTTGATGATAAACTATGCTTGTTATTAAGTTGTGAGTATTCTTCATAGGTGACACTCTTGGAGAAGCTAGATGAGACTACTTGCAACATTGTCTTCACATTCTATAATAATTTTTCAAGTGAATAGAAATTTGGATATTCTCACTATTTCATAAATTTTTAGTCTGGTATGGAGCTTGTTGCCATGTTTGTGCTACAGTTTGCTAATATGGCAAAAAAAAAATGCCAACGATTTTCCAAAGTAATACAAACCTGTAAGTTTTCTTCTGTTTGGGCCAAAGGGTAGGCAGAGGTGAAAAAGAGAAAGATCTGTGATCACATTCTCTGGATTTAAACTTAATCTCTGCCATTTAATAGTTCAAAAATTACTTTGGAAAATCAGACACTCTCAACCTAAGTTTCTTTGTCTGTAAAACAGAGGAAATAATACTTACTTCACAAGACCGGTGTAACAGTGCTGGATAATAACAAGTAATTAAAGTCTCTTTTACAAGTCCAATTTCTTAAATCATTTAGAAATATTTGATACAGCCAATCTTTAAAATTTTAACTATTCTAGATAGTGTGTAGCAGTATGTTATTGTGATTTTAATTTGCACTCCTTTGATTACTAATGACATTCAGCACCTTTTTGTGAGTTTATTGGCTATTTGGGTATCTTCCTGTGAAATGCCTATTCAAGTCTTTTGTCCATTAAAAATAATTGGGTTATGTGTCTTTTTTATCATTGATTTGTATTGTAATGATTTGAGAAGTAATTTATATATTTTGTATACTAGTCCTTTGTTGAATATTTTCTACCAGTCTGTGGCTTTCCTCTTTACTTCCTTTATGGTGCATTTTGAGGATCTGAAGATCTTGGTGGGAGTGTAGATTTATGCAACCACTTTGGAAAACTGTTTAGCATTATCTACATAAGCTAAATATGTGCCACCCTATGACTCAGCAATTCCATTCCCAGTTATATACCTAAGAGAACAATAAGTGTGTGTGTGTATATATGTATGTGTGTTTGTGTGTATGCCAAAAGACAGGTACAAGATTGTTCATAGCAGCTTTATTCATAATAGAAAAAAATGGTAACAACACAAGTGTCCTTTAATTGGTGAATGGATAAATCAACTGTGATAAAAGAGAATAACAACAGTAAAAGGGAATGAATAACTGAAACATGCATCAACATGAATGAATCTGGAAAACATTGCACTGAGTGAAAGGCTTACACAAAACAGTGCATACTATGATTCCTTTTGTGTGTGAGGCTCAAAAATAGGCAAAATTAATCTATGGTGATAGAAAGACTAGTGGTTACGCCTGATAGGAAGCTGATTGGGAAAGGGTGTGAAGGAGATTCCTGAGGTGTTGGAAATGTTCAAAATCTTAACCTGGATGGTGATTATATGGGTGTATATATAGGTAAAAAAATCATGAAATCATACTCTTTACAGCTTAGTTCTTGGAAAAGAGTATGTATTTATACATCAGTAAAATAGCAAAACAAATAAATTAATAAAATATTTAAGATAATTTAAATGTATCTGAATTTAAAATTGGAAATGTATAAAATCAAACACTCTATTTTAAGAACCATACCTGTGGTGCATTTTTATGGTACCATGTCATTCTAAAGTAGAGTGACTGCCTGCAGGTATGTGGAAATGTGGAGGGGAATTTTGGGCTATTACAATAAATACGGTGCACTATAGTCATTTAATGGGTGGAGGCCCAGGGAGCCAAGGATTCTGCGATGAACTGTATAGGCACACACAACTAAGAATTTTCAGAGCCAAAAGTCTATAGGTTAATATTATAAAATGGTAACTAAATAATATAAATTTAATATAAAAACAACTGTTTTTTTGTTTGTTTTCTTAGAACAATTATACTAACTGGAAAGTATAAAGTTTTATTTTTAAACTTATTTTTAACCTTCTTATTGAAGGATAGTTGATTTAAAAGTATAAAGTTTTAAACAATTCTTTTTTAATGTTGATAATTAAAAGTAGCATCTTGGGGCAGCCCTTTAAGTTTGGGGATGGTCTTGGGAATATAACTTTCTTGTGGTATACTGCCCCAGCTTGAAAGGCAGAGGCAGTGTTGTTACTGCTTGTACGTGATGAAACCTTGTAGTTATATAGCCAGTAGGCTTTGGTTTGGAATAGGATGTCATGCCTGGATACCCTATTTCTGGCACTAACCAAGCATTTTTGAGGATTAGAATGCAATAAGCCAGTAAATGCACTTTGGGTGGGACAACTGGTGATAGACTGGGATGTATTTGGTATTAGATAAATTAATATCATGGCTATCAAATAGGCCCAAAAGATGCACCTTTTCTTTTTACCCATTAAAAATGATTAACATGTGGTCTTAAATGTTAGACATTTGCAGTGATTATCTAAATCCTGTCATCATGTCACCTAGTTTAGGCCAACAAAATTCCTAACCACTCAGCCTTTTTACTGGTCTACAAGCTTTATAAATAGTGTGACAAGGACAATTATTTTATTGAGCTAAAATTCACATAACATAAAATTTCATTTTAAAATGTACATTTTATAGTGTATGAGTCAGTGGCATTTAGTACAGTCACAGTGTTTTGCAACCATCAGCACTATCTAGTTCCAGAATATTTTTATCACTCCAAAAGGAAACCCTCTATACATTAAGTGGTGATTCCCTATTCCCTCCATTCCCATTCCCTGGTAACCACTAATCTACCTTCTGCTTCACTGGATTTTTCTTTCTGGATATTTCATATGAATGGAATCAAACAATATGTGGCCTTTGGTGTCTGCTGTATTTCAATTAGCATAATGTTTTCAAGATTCATCCATGTTGTATCATGTATCAGTAATGTATTCCTTTTTAATGGCTGAATAATATTCCATTGTATGGACATACCACATTGGTTTATGCATTCCCCTGTTGATGGACATTTGGCTCCTTCCCATCTTTTGGTTACAGTGAATAGTGATCTGTGAATAACTGTGTATAACTATTTGTTTGAACAACTGTTTTCAATTCTTCTGAGTGTATACTTAGGAGTAGAATTGCTGGGTCACATGGTAATTCTATGTTTAACCTTATGAGGAAATGCAAAACTGTTTTCCACACCAGCCACACCATTAAAATTCCCAGTAGCAATGTATGAGGATTCAGAATTCTCCATATTTACACTAACACAAGTTATTTTACATTTTTCTTTCTTTACTTTTCTTTTTCTTTCTTCCTTCCTTCCTTCTTTCCTTTTCTTTCTTCCTTTCTTCGTTTCTTTCTTTGTTTCTTTCTTTCTTTTTGTCTTTGTTTTGTTTTTATTACAATTATTTTATTACATTCATCTGAGGTTGTACATATTTGATTTCATGGAAAAAAATTCAAAGATGTGAAGAGACCCTCATTATTAGGGAAAGTCATGAACTGATCACAAGATGATATACCTCTAGATTGGTTCTACTCCAGTCTTATTTTCATATTCCTACACAGCATTAAGATAGCCTTCCTTATTTTAAAAAATAAATTAAGACACTAGCACTTCAAGAAAGTGTGCCCAACTCCCACAGTTTCCCACCTCCCCAAAGTTAACATTTTCCTTGGTTTTTGCCTTTTTCTTATGGTTCATAATTCCTTACTTTTTGTATCAGTTATCTATGGTCACAATAATGTTTCATAACATACAACTTTGAAATCTAGAATAATAAGCATCAAGGTTCAAGGGTCTGTGTGCTGGCAATTTTGGCTGAATTGACTAAGCAGTTCTGGTCCCCAAACTCACTCACTGGTAATTGTCTAATTATTGACCCATCTTGGTTGGGATGACCCTGATGACTCAATTCTGCTCCCATGTTTGTGTCCCATCAGGCTAGACTGGCATGTTGTCAAGGTGGTGATAGAAGGCAAGAGCAGAAATCCAAATGGAAACATGTAAGTGCTCTTTCAAGCATCTACTTATCTCACATCTACTAACAACCCATTGGATAAAGCAAGTTACATGGCTAGATGCAGAGAGAGGGGGAGGACATCAGAGGTTATGGTAAAGTTCATGACTACAAGAAGGCATGAGAAATTGGAACAATTGATGTGATCACTCTACCACACCTACAATCTTCTTTTTTTGCTTCTTGGGCAAAGGAAGACAGCTCATCTGATTAGGAATTTGGCTTGATTTAATATTGGAGGATCACTGACAATTTTTTTCCTTTATGTTAAAAAAATTTCCATTCAGTAAAATTTACCTTTATATGGTATATGATTCCATGATTTCTTTTATTGAAATGTATTTGGCATACAATATCATATTAGTTTCATGTGTACAACATAATGATTTGACATCTCTATGCATTTCAAAATGATCACTACAATATCCAGTTACAATATTGACTGTATTCCATATACTATACATTACATCCCCATGACTTATTCATTTTATAACTGGATGTTTATGCCTCTTGATCCCCATCACCCATTTCTGCCCCCTGCTCCTAACTCTTTTCCTCTGGCAACCTCCTCTGGGAAACTGTTCTCTGTATCTATGAGTCTGAGTTCAGTTTTGTTTTGTTTGTTTGTTTTGTATTTTAAATTTCACATATAAGTGAAATCATGTGGTATTTGTCTTTCTCTGACTTATTTTACTTAGCATAATACCCTCAAGGTCCAACCATGTTGGTGCAAATGACAATATTTCTTTCTTTTTAATGACTGAGTAGTATTCCATTGTATATATACCATATCTTCTTTATCCATTTATCCACTGATGGACACTTAAGTTGCTTCCGTATCTTGGCTATTGTAAATAATGCTGCAATGAACATAGGGGTGTATATATCTTTTCTAATTCATGTTTTTGTTTCCTTTGGATAAATACCCAAAAATGGAATTCCTGGATCATATGGTAGTTCTATTTTTAACTTTTTGAGGAAACTCTATACTGTTTTGCATACTGGTTGCACCAATTTACATTCCCACCAACAGTGAATAAGGGTACCCCTTCCTCCACATCCTCATCAACTCTTGTTGTTTCTTGTCTTTTTTATAATAGTCATTCTAACTGGCATGAGGTGATATCTCACTGTGGTTTTGATTTGTATTTCCCTGATGATCAGTGATGTTGAGCATCTTTTCATGTGCCTGTTGGCCATCTGTACATCTTTGGAAAAATGTCTATTTAGATACTTTGCCCATTTTTAATCAGATTTGCTTTTTGTTATTGAATTGTATGAGTTCTTTATATATTTTGGATATCAACCATTATTGGGTATATAACTTGAACATATCTTCTTCCATTATGTAGGTTGCCTTTTCATTTTGTTGATAATTTCCTTTGTTGTGCAGAAGCTTTTTAGTTTGATGTAGTCCCATTTGTTTATTTTTCCTCTTGTTGCCCCTGCCTTTGGAGTCAGATCCCTAAAAGCATTGCTAAGACCAATATCAAGGAGCTTACCAGCTATGTTTTCATCTCAGAGTTTCATGGTTTTAGGTCTAACATTCAAGTCTTTAATACATTTTGAGTTAATTTTAGTATTTAGTGTAAGATGTGGTTCAATTTCATTCTTTTGCATGTATCTGTTCAGTTAGTCATATTTTAGCCATCCGGTGTGAAATGTTGTCTCATTGAGGTCCTAATTTGCATTTCTCTACTATATATACATATACATATATATACACACACACATACACACACGCATATGTATTGTTTAGTGAACTATCTATTCAAGTCATTTGCCCATTTTTTAAAGGATAGTCTTTATTGAAAACATTAAGGATCATCTTTTCAGCAAATTGTACTATAACAATTGGACATAATATTAAAAAAACAAACCCTCAATTTTACCTCACATCTTACACAAATTACCTCAAAATGAAGGGTCTTCAAGATGGAGGAGTAAGATGTGGAGACCACCTTCGTCTCCACAAATTCATCAAAAATACATCTACATGTGGAACAACTCCTACAGAACACCTACCGAACACTGGTAGAAGACCTCAGACTTCCCAAAAGGCAAGAAAATCCCCATGTACCTGGGTAGGGCAAAAGGAAAAAGAAAAAACAGAGACAAAAGAATAGGGATGGGACCTGCACCTCTGGGAGGAAGCTGTGAAGAAGGAAAAGTTTCCACACACTAGGAAGCCCCCTCACTGGTGGGAACTGGGGAAACTTCAGAGCCTCAGAGGAGAGGGGAACAACAGGGGTGCTGAGGGAAAGCAGAGAGAATCCTGCACAAAGGATCAGTGCCAACCAGCACTCACCAACCTGAGACACTTGTTTGCTCACCTGTTGGGTCAGGTGGGGACTGGGTGCTGAGGTACGGGCTTTGGAGGTCAGACACCAGGGAGAGGGCTGGGGCTGGCTGTGTGAAGACAGCTTGAGGGGGCTAGTATACCACAGCTAGCTGGGAGGGAGTCCAGGAAAAAGTCTGGACCTGTCAGAGAGGCAAGAGACCATTGTCATGGGGTCCACGAGGAGAGGGGCAGGCCCGCCATATGAGCTAATTGCTCCGTGCACTCGCAGATGGCAGGGCACCACCTATGCGAGCTCCAGAGGTGGGCATGAGCCTGAGAGGTGGGTGCAACGGCTGCTGCCGCTGCCACCAAGGGTCCTGTGAGCAAACCCAGGTCGATGCCCACATCTTCCTGGGAGCCTGCGCAGCCTGCCACTGCTGAGGGTCCTGCGATCCAGGGCCAACATCCCCAGGAAAACACACGGTGCACCTAGGCTGTTACAACTTCATGCCTGCCTCTGCCGCTGCAAGCAGTCCCAGCACATCCCAATTGTGACGGCCATATCCGTCCCTCTCGCTGAACTCAGAGAGCAAGTGAGCCGTAATTAGTCGTTGCTTTTACCCCCTCTTGCCTGGGCAGGGAACAGATGCCTGAAGGTGGCCCACATGCAGAGGCAGGACAAAGCCAAAGCTGAACCCCAGGCGCCATGTGACCAAAGAAGAGAAGGAAATCTCTCCAAGCAGCCACAGAAGTAGCGGAATAAACACCCACAATCAGCTTGGTAAACACTGCATCTGGGAATATCTGAAGAGACAAATGTTCCCACAATTGAGCATGTGGACTTTGGGGGCAACTGTGGACTTTGGAGGCAAGTACACACGGGAGTAAGGCCAGATCAGAGTCTGAACTGGTGCCACAGGGCCCACAGCAGGTCCAGAGACCTACCTAGAAGTATTGGAGGACTTCCTGGGTAGGCAGGGACTAGCAATGGTTCACTGTGGGGGCAAGGACACAGAAAGCTGAGGCCACAGAAAAATATTATTATTATTACTACTTTTTAAAGTTTTGTTGATTTTTTATTATTCTTTTAATTTTTATTTACTTTTATTTCCTCTTTTATGCTTTTATTTTTAATTTTACTTTTTCCCATTTCTACTGTATTTTTTCATTATATTGTAGTTTTTACTTGGTTTGGTTTTTCTTTGTTTTTGATTGTTTTTCTCGTATTTTACACTATATTTTATGTTTTTCTATGTTTACTTCTTAGTTCTTTTGTACATTTTTCCTTTTGTTTTCATCTTTCTTTTGTTTTTAGTTTTGTTTTGATCATTTTTGTGTGTTTTATGCTTTCTTTGCCTTCTTTTAATTTGCTTTCTGTGTTTGATTTGATTTTGTTTTTTTGTTTTTGTTAGTTTAGTTCTTAGTGTTTGTTTTCATTTAGGGTTTGTTTATTGGTTTGGTTGCTCTCTCCCTTTTTGTTTTCTCTTTTTATTTTTCTTTTTGTGAGTGTATGTGTGTGTGTGTTTCTTCATGTTATTTTGTCTGTTTAGTTTTGCTTTTACTATTTGTCTTGGGGTTTTGTCTGTTTGTTTTCTTTTTGTCCATGCTGTTTGGCTTGCAGGGTCTTAGTGCTCCGGCCAGGGGCTGGGCCGGAGCCTTCAAGGTGGGAGAGCTGAGTCCAGGATGTTGGACCACCAGAGAACTCCCGGCCCCATGGAATATTAATTGGTGAGGGTTCTCCCAGAGGTCTCCATCTCAACACTAAGACCTGGCTCCACACAACGGCCAGCAAGCTCCAATGCTGGATGCCTTATGCCAAACAACTAGCTAGACAGGAAAACAAGCCCACCCATTAGCAGACATGATGCCTAAAGTGATATGAAGCTCACAGACACCCCAAACACACCAACGGATGTGGCCCGGCCCACAAGAGGGACAAGATCCAGCCACACCCACCAGACACATGCACCAGTCCCCCCGACCAGGAAGCCTACACAAGCCACTGGACCAACCTCACCCACTGGGGACAGACACCACAAGTAAGAGGAGCTAGGAACCTGCATCCTGCAGCAAGGAGACCCCAAACACACTAATTTAAACAAAATGTGAAGACAGAGAAATATGCAGCAGATGAAGGAGCAAGGTAAAAACCCACATGACCAAACAAATGAAGAGGAAATAGGCAGTCTACTTGAAAAAGAATTCAGAGTAATCACAGTAAAGATGATCCAAAATCTTGGAAATAGAATAGAGAAAATACAAGAAACGTTTAACAGGGCTTCCCTGGTGGTGCAGTGCTTGAGAGTCCGCCTGCTGATGCAGGGGACAGGGGTTCGTGCCCCAGTCCAGGAGGATCCCACATGCCATGGAGCGGCTGGGCCCGTGAGCCATGGCTGCAGAGCCTGTGTGTCCAGAGCCTGTGCTCCACAATGGGAGAGGCCACAACAGTGAGAGGCCCGCGTATGGCAAAAAAAATAAAAAGAAAAATAAGAACCATTTAACAAGGACCTAGAAGAACTAAAGAGCAAACAAACAGTAATAAACAACAAAATAACTGAAACTGAAAATACTCTATAAGGAATCAAGAGCAGAATAACTGAGGTAGAAGAATGGATAAGTGAGCTGGAAAATAGAATGTTGGAAATATGTGCCATGAAGCAGAATAAAGAAAAAAGAAGGAAAATAATTAAGGACAGTATCAGAGATTTCTGGGCCAACATTAAACACACCAACATTCGAATTATAGGGGTCCCAGAATAAGAAGAGAAAGAAAAAGGGTCTGAGAAAATATTTGAAGGGATTATAGTCAAAAACTTCCCCAACATGGGAAAGGAAATAGCCACCCAAGTCCAGGAAATGCAGAGAGTCCCAAACAGGATAAATCCTAGGAGAAACAAACCAAGACACATATTAATCAAAATAACAAAAATTAAATTCAAAGAAAAAATATTAAAATCACCAAGGGAAAAGCAACAAATAACATACAAGGGAATCCCCATAAGGTTCTCAGCTGAGTTCTCAGCAGAAACTCTGCAGGCCAGAAGGGAGTGGCATGATATATTTAAAGTGATGAAAGGGAAAAACATACAAGCAAGATTAGTCTACCTTGGAAGATCTCATTCAGATTGACAGAGAAATCAAAGGCTTTTCAGACAAGCAAAAGCTAAGAGAATTCAGCACCGCCAAACCAGCTTTACAACAAATGCTAAACGAACTTATCTAAGATGGAAACACAAGAGAAGAAAAGGACCTACAAAAACAAACATGAAACTATTAAGAAAATGGTAATAGGAACACACATATGTGAATGGATTAAATGCTCTAACCAAAAGACACGGACTGGCTGAATGCATACAAAAACAAGACCCGTATTTATGCTGTCTACAAGAGACCCACTTCAGACCTAGGGACACATACAGACAGAAAGTGAGGGGATGGAAAAAGATATGCCATGCAAATGGAAATCAAAAGAAAGCTGGAGTAGCAATTCTCATATCAGGCAAAATAGACTTTAAAATAAAGACTATTACAAGAGACAAAGAAGGACACTACATAATGATCAAGGGATCAATCCAAGAAGATATAACAATTGTAAATATTTATGCACCTATATAGGAGCACCTCAATACATAAGGCAAATGCTAACAGCCATAAAAGGGGAAATCAACAATAACACAATAACAGTAGAGGACTTTAACACCCCACTTTCACCAATGGACAGATCATCCAAAATGAAAAAAAAAAAAAAAGGAAACACAAGCTTTAAATGACACAATAGACCGAATATATTTAATTAATATTAGGAGGACATTCCATCTGAAAACAGCAGATTACACTTTGTTCTCAAGTGCTCATTGAACATTCTGCAGGATACATCATATCTTGGGTCACAAATCAAGCCCTGGTAAAGTTAAGAATATTGAAATTATACCAAGTATCTTCTGTGACCACAACACTATGAAATTAGAAATCAATTACAGGAAAGGAACTGCAAAAAACACCAACACATGGAGGCTAAACAATACGCTAATAAATAACCAAGAGATCACTGAAGAAATCAGAGAGGAAATCAAAAAATACCTAGAGACAAATGACAATGAAAACACGATGACCCTAAACCTATGGGATGCAGCCAAAGCAGTTCTCAGAGGAAAATTTATTGGAAGACAATCTTACCTCAAGAAACAAGAAAAATCTCAAATAAACAATCTAACCTTACACTTAAAGGAACTAGAGTAAGAGCAAAAAAAAAAAGGAAAAAAACCAAAAGTTAGTAGAAGGAAAGAAATCAGAAAGATTAGAGCAGAAATAAATGAAATAGAAACAAAACAATAGCAAAGATTAATAAAAACTAAAAGCTGGTTGTTTGAGAAGATAAACAAAATTGATAAACCTTTAACCAGATGCATCAAGAAAAAGAGGGAGAGGACACAAATCAAAAAAATTAGAAATGAAAAAGAAGTTACAACAGACACCGCAGAAATGTAAAACATCATAAGAGACTACTACAAGCAACTATATGCCAATGAAATGGACAACCTGGAAGAAATTGACAAATTATTAGAAAAGTATTACCTTCCAAGACTGAACCAAGAAGAAATAGAAAATATGAACAGACCAATCACAAGTAAAGCAATTGAAACTGTGATTAAAGGTCTTCCAACAAACTGAAGTACAGGACCAGACAGCTTCCCCGGTAAATACTATCAAACAATTAGAGAAGAGCTAATACCCATCCTCTGAAACTCTTTCAAAAAATTGCAGAGGATGGAAAACTCCCAAACTCATTCTACGAGTCCACCATCACCCTGATTCCAAAACCAGACAAAGATATTACAAAAAAGAGAAAATTACAGACCAATATCCCTGATGAATATAGATGCAAAAATCCTCAACAAAATACTAACAACAGAGCCCAATAACACATCAAAAGGATCACACACCATGATCAAGTGAGATTTATCCCAGGGATGCAAGGATATATGCATTCTTTAATATATGCAAATGAGTCAATGTGGTACACCATATTAACAAATTGAAGAACAAAAACCGTATGATCATCTCAATAGATGCAGAAAAAGCTTTTGACAAAATTCAACACCCATTTCTGATAAAAACTCTTGAGAAAGTTTGCATAGAGGGAGCCTACCTCAACATAATAAAAGCCATATACAACAGACCAGAGCAAACACCATTCTCAATGGTGAAAAACTGAAAGCATTTCCTCTAAAATCAGGAACAAGACAAAGATATCCACTCTCATCAATATTATTCAACATAGTTTTGGAAGTCCTAGCCATGGAAATCAGAGAAGAAAAAGAAATAAAAAGAATACAAGTTAGAAAAGAAGAAGTAAAACTGTCACTGTTTGCAGATGATATGATACTATACATAGAAAATCCAAAAGATGCCACCAGAAAACTACTAGAGCTAATCAATGAATTTGGTAAAGTTGCAGGATATAAAATTAATGCACAGAAATCTCCTGCATTCCTATACACTAACAATGAAAGATGAGAAAGAGAAATTTAGGAAACAATCTCATTCACCATTGCAACAAAAAGAATAAAATACCTCGGAATAAACCTGCCTAAGGAGGTAAAAGACCTGTATGCAGAAAACTATAAGACACTGATGAAAGAAATCAAAGATGATACCAACAGTTGGAGAGACATACCATATTCTTGAATTGGAAGAATCAATATTGCAAAAATAGCTAAACTGCCCAAAGCAATCTACAGATTCAATGCAATCCCTATCAAATTACCAATGGAATTTTCCACAGAAATAGAACAAAAAAATCTTAAGATTTGTATGGAGATACAAAAGACCCCAAATAACCAAAGCAATCTTGAGACAAAAAAAAAAAAAAAAAACTGAACTGGAGGAATCAGGCTCCGTGACTTCAGACTATACTACAAAGCTACAGTAATGAAGACAGAATGGCACTGGCAAAAAAATGAAATATAGATCAATGGAACAGGATAGAAAGCCCAGAGATAAACCCATGCACATATGGTCACCTTATCTTTGATAAAGAAAGTAAGAATATACAATGTAGAAAAGACAGCCCCTTCAATAAGTGGTGCTGGGAAAACTGGACAGCTACATGTAAAGGAATGAAATTATAACACACCCTAACACCATACACAAAAATAAACTCAAAATGGATGAAAGACCTAAATGTATGACTGGACACTATAAAACTCCTGGAGGAAAACATAGGCAGAACACTCTTTAACATAATCACAGCAAGATCTTTTTTGACCCACCTCCTAGAGTAATGGAAATAAAAACAAAAATTAAAAAATGGGACCTAATGAGACTTATTAAAAGCTTTTGAACACCAAAGGAAACCACAAGGAAGATGAAAAGACAACCCTCAGAATGATAGAAAATATTGCAAAGGAATATTGGACAAAGGTTTAATCTCCTAAATATATAAACAGCTCATGCAGCTGAATAGCAAAAAAATAAACAACCCAATCAAAAATGGGTGGAAGACCTAAATAGACATTTATCCAAAGAAGACATACAGATGGCCAAGAGGCACATGAAAAGCTACTCAACCTCACTAATTATTAGAGAAATGCAAATCAAAACTACAATGAGGGGCCTCCCTGGTGGCGCAGTGGTTGAGAGTCCGCCTGCCGATGCAGGGGATGCGGGTTCGTGCCCCGGTCTGGGAGGATCCCACATGCCGCGGAGCGGCTGGGCCCGTGAGCCATGGCCGCTGGGCCTGCGCGTCCGGAGCCTGTGCTCCGCAGCGGGAGAGGCCACAGCAGTGAGAGGCCCACATACCGCAAAAAGAAAAAAAAAAAAAAAAAAAAAAAAAAACTACAATGAGGCATCACCTCACACCGTTTAGAATGGGCATCATCAGAAAATTTATAAACACTGAATGCTGCAGAGGCTGTGGAGAAAAGGGAACCCTCTTACACTGTTGGAGGGAATGTAAATTGATACCACTATGGAGAACGGTATGGAGGTTCCTTTAAAAACTAAAAATAGAGCTACCATATAACCCAGCAATCCCACTCCTGGGCTTAAACCCAGATAAAACCATAATTCAAAAAGACACATGCACCCCAGTGTTCATTGCAGCACTATTTACAATAGCCAGTCATGGAAGCAACCTAAATGCCCATCGACAGAGAAATGGGTAAAGAAGAAGTGGTACATATATACAATGGAATATTACTCAGCCATAAAGAGGAACGAAATTGGGTCATTTGTAGAGATGTGGATGGACCTAGAGACTGTCATACAGAGTGAAATAAGTCAGAAAGAGTAAACAAATATCATATATTAATGTATACCTGTGGAATCTAGAAACATAGTATAGATGAACTGGTTTGCAAGGCAGAAATAGAGACACAGATGTAGTGAACAAATGTATGGACACCAAGGGGGGAAAGGGTGTGTGGGATGAATTGGGATTGACATATATACACTAATGTGTGTAAAATAGATAACTAATGAGAACCTGCTGTATAGCAGAGGGAACTCCACTTTTCTGTACAGTAGAAACTAGCACAACATTGTAAAACAGCTATACCCCAATTTAAAAAAATTACCTCAAAGTGGATCACATGGCTAAATGTAAATTTTAATTTTATTTTTCATTGTATCAGTATACAAGTTATTGTTTTATTTTTATAAAAGTAATGCAAGTTCATTTTAGGATATATGGACATTACAGAAAAACATTAAGAAAAAAATCCTTCTAATTTTTTTTTTTTTTTTTTTTTTTGCGGTATGCGGGCCTCTCACTGCTCTGTCCTCTCCCTCTGCGGAGCACAGGCTCCGAATGCACAGGCCCAGTGGCCACAGCTCACGGACCCAGCCACTCCGTGGCATGTGGGATCCTCCCAGACTGGGGCAAGAACCCGTGTCCCCTGCATCGGCAGGCGGACTCTCAACCACTGTACCACCAGGGAAGCCCTTTCTAATCTTATTCATAAAGAGCCAGTACTATTTTGGTGTACAGTCTTTCCTTTCATTTGTATATACAGTCATTCCTTTAATTTTCCATACTACTTTTTCACCTAATATTTTTTTCTTCCAGTTTTATTGAAGTATAATTGACATACAGCACAGTATAATTTTAAGGTGTACAGCATAATGATTTGAATTATATACATAAGGAAATGATTAACACAATAAGTTTAGTGAAGATCCATCATCTCATATAGATACAAAATAAAATTATTTGCCCATTTTAAATTTGGTTGTTTGTCTTTTTGTTGTTGAATTGTAAGAATCTTTTATGTATTCTGGATACTTGACACTTATCAGATATATAATTTGCAAATATTTTCCCCCTTCTTTGAGTGGCCTTCTCAATTTTTTGATAGTGTTGTTTGATGCACAGAAGTTTTAAATTTTGATAAAGTCTGATTTATATGTTTTTCTTTTGTTTCTTGTTTTTAATGTCTTATCTAATAATCCATTACCAAATTCAGGGTCATTAAGATTTACCCCTAGATTTTCTTTTAAGAGTTTAAGAGGTTTAAGTTTTACATTTTGGTGTTTGATCCATTTTTTTTTTTTTTGCATCTCCCTCCCTCCCACCCTCCCCATCCCACCCCTCCAGGCGGTCACAGAGCACTGAGCTGATCTCCCTGTGCTCTGTGGCTGCTTCCCACTATCTATCTACCTTACGTTTGGTAGTGTATATATGTCCATGCCTCTCTTTCGCTTTGTCACAGCTTACCCTTCCCCCTCCCCATATCCTCAAGTCCATTCTCAAGTAGGTCTGTGTCTTTATTCCCGTTTTGCCCCTAGGTCCTTCATGACTTTTTTTTTTTTAATTCCGTATATATGTGTTAGCATACGGTATTTGTCTTTCTCTCTCTCACTTACTTCACTCTGTATGACAGACTCTAGGTCTATCCACCTCATTACAAATAGCTCAGTTTCGTTTCTTTTTATGGCTGAGTAATATTCCATTGTATATATGTGCCACATCTTCTTTATCCATTCATCCGATGATGGACACTTAGGTTGTTTCCAGCTCCGGGCTATTGTGAATAGAGCTGCAATGAACATTTTGGTACATGTCTCTTTTTGAATTATGGTTTTCTCAGGGTATATGCCTAGTAGTGGGATTGATGGGTCATATGGTAGTTCTATTTTTAGTTTTTTAAGGAACCTCCATACTGTTCTCCATAGTGGCTGTACCAATTCACATTCCCACCAGCAGTGCAAGAGTGTTCCCTTTTTTCCACACCCTCTCCAGCATTTATTGTTTCTAGATTTCTTGATGATGGCCATTCTGACTGGTGTGAGATGATATCTCATTGTAGTTTTGATTTGCATTTCTCTAATGATTAATGATGTAGAGCATTCTTTCATGTGTTTGTTGGCAGTCTGTATATCTTCTTTGGAGAAATGCCTATTTAAGTCTTCTGCCCATTTTTGGATTGGGTTGTTTGTTTTTTTGCTATTGAGCTGCATGAGTTGTTTATAAATTTTGGAGATTAATCCTTTGTCAGTTGCTTCATTTGCAAATACTTTCTCCCATTCTGAGGGTTGTCTTTTGGTCCTGTTTATGGTTTCCTTTGCTGTGCAAAAGCTTTGAAGTTTCATTAGGTCCCATTTGTTTATCTTTGTTTTTATTTCCATTTCTCTAGGAGGTGGGTCCAAAAGGATCTTGCTGTGATTTATGTCATAGAGTGTTCTACCTATGTTTTCCTCTAAGAGTTTCATAGTTTCTGGCCTTACATTTAAGTCTTTAATCCATTTTGAGCTTATTTTTATGTATGGTGTTAGGGAATGATCTAATCTCAAACTTTTACATGTCCCTGTCCAGTTTTCCCAGCACCACTTATTGAAGAGGCTGTCCTTTCTCCACTGTACATTCCTGCCTCCTTTATCAAAGATAAGTTGGCCATATGTGCGTGGGTTTATCTCTGGGCTTTCTATCCTGATCCACTGATCTATCTTTCTGTTTTTATGCCAGTACCACACTGTCTTGATTACTGTAGCTTTGTAGTATAGTCTGAAGTCAGGGAGCCTGATTCCTCCAGCTCCGTTTTTCGTTCTCAAGATTGCTTTGGCTATTCGGGGTCTTTTGTTTTTCCAAACAAATTTTGAAATTTTTTGTTCTAGTTCTGTGAAAAATGCCAGTGGTAGTTTGATAGGGATTGCATTGAATCTGTAGATTGCTTTGGGTAGTAGAGTCATTTTCACAATATTGATTCTTCCAATCCAGGAGCATGGTATATCTCTCCATCTATTTGTATCATCTTTAATTTCTTTCATCAGTGTCTTATAATTTTCTGCATACAGGTCTTTTGTCTCCTTAGGTAGGTTTATTCCTAGATATTTTATTCTTTTTGTTGCAATGGTAAATGGGAGTGTTTTCTTGATTTCATTTTCAGATTTTTCATCATTAGTGTACAGGAATGCCAGCGATTTCTGTACATTAATTTTGTATCCTGCTACTTTACCAAATTCATTGATTAGTTCTAGTAGTTTTTCGGTAGCATATTTAGGATTCTCTATGTATAGTATCATGTCATCTGCAAACAGTGACAGCTTTACTTCTTCTTTTCCAATTTGGATTCCTTTTATTTCCTTTTCTTCTCTGATTGCTGTGGCTAAAACTTCCAAAACTATGTTGAATAAGAGTGGTGAGAGTGGGCAGCCTTGTCTTTTTCCTGATCTTAGTGGAAATGGTTTCAGTTTTTCACCATTGAGGACAATGTTGGCTGTGGGTTTGTCATATATGGCCTTTATGATGTTGAGGAAAGTTCCCTCTATGCCTACTTTCTGCAGGGTTTTTATCATAAATGGGTGTTGAATTTTGTCGAAAGCTTTCTCTGCATCTATTGAGATGATCATATGGTTTTTCTCCTTTAACTTGTTAATATGGTGTATCACATTGATTGATTTGCGTATATTGAAGAATCCTTGCATTCCTGGAATAAACCCCACTTGATCATGGTGTATGATCCTTTTAATGTGCTGTTGGATTCTGTTTGCTAGTATTTTGTTGAGGATTTTTGCATCTATGTTCATCAGTGATATTGGCCTGTAGTTTTCTTTCTTTGTGACATCCTTGCCTGGTTTTGGTATCAAGGTGATGGTGGCCTCGTAGAATGAGTTTGGGAGTGTTCCTTCCTCTGATATTGTTTGGAAGAGTTTGAGAAGGATGGGTGTTAGCTCTTCTCTAAATGTTTGATAGAATTCGCCTGTGAAGCCATCTGGTCCTGGGCTTTTGTTTGATGGAAGATTTTTAATCACAGTTTCAATTTCAGTGCTTGTGATTGGTCTATTCATATTTTCTATTTCTTCCTGAGTCAGTCTTGGCAGGTTGTGCATTTCTAAGAATTTGTCCATCTCTTCCAGGTTGTCCATTTTATGGGCATAGAGTTGCTTGTAGTAATCTCTCATGATCTTTTGTATTTCTGCAGTGTCAGTTGTTACTTCTCCTTTTTCATTTCTAATTCTATTGATTTGCGTCTTCTCCCTTCTTTTCTTGATGAGTCTGGCTAATGGTTTATCAATTTTGTTTATCTTCTCAAAGAACCAGCTTTTAGTTTTATTGATCTTTGTTATCGTTTCCTTCATTTCTTTTTCATTTATTTCTGATCTGATTTTTATGATTTCTTTCCTTCTGCTAACTTTGGGATGTTCTTGTTCTTCTTTCTCTAATTGCTTTAGGTGCAAGGTTAGGTTGTTTATTCGAGATGTTTCCTGTTTCTTAAGGTGGGATTGTATTGCTATAAACTTCCCTCTTAGAACTGCTTTTGCTGCATCCCATAGGTTTTGGGTCGTCGTGTCTCCATTGTCATTTGTTTCTAGGTATTTTTAAATTTCCTGTTTGATTTCTTCAGTGATCACTTCATTATTAAGTAGTGTATTGTTTAGCCTCCATGTGTCTGTATTTTTTACAGCTCTTTTCCTGTAATTGATATGTAGTCTCATAGCATTGTGGTCAGAAAAGACACTTGATACAATTTCAATTTTCTTAAATTTACCAAGGCTTGATTTGTGACCCAAGATATGATCTATCCTGGAGAATGTTCCATGAGCACTTGAGAAAAATGTGTATTCTGTTGTTTTTGGATGGAATGTCCTATAAATATCAATTAAGTCCATCTTGTTTAATATATCATTTAAGGCTTGTGTTTCCTTATTTATTTTCATTTTGGAAGATCTGTCCATTGGTGAAAGTGGGGTGTTAAAGTCCCCTACTATGATTGTGTTCCTGTTGATTTCTCCTTTTATGGCTGTTAGTATTTGCCTTATGTATTGAGGTGCTCCTATGTTTGGTGCATAAATATTTACAATTGTTATATCTTCTTCTTGGATCGATCCCTTGATCATTATGTAGTGTCCTTCTTTGTCTCTTCTAGTAGTCTTTATTTTAAAGTCTATTTTGTCTGATATGAGAATTGCTACTCCAGCTTTCTTTTGGTTTCCATTTGCATGGAATATCTTTTTCCATCCCCTTACTTTCAGTCTGTATGTGTCTCTAGGTCTGAAGTGGGTCTCTTGTAGACAGCATATATATGGGTCTTGTTTTTGTATCCATTCAGCCAATCTGTGTCTTTTGGTGGGAGCATTTAGTCCATTTACATTTAAGGTAATTATCGATATGTATGTTCCTGTTCCCATTTTCTTAATTGTTTTGGGTTCGTTATTGTAGGTCTTTTCCTTCTGTTGTGTTTCTTGCCTAGAGAAGTTCCTTTAGCATTTGTTGTAAAGCTGGTTTGGTGGTGCTGAACTCTCTCAGCTTTTGCTTGTCTGTAAACGTTTTAATTTCTCCATCAAATCTGAATGAGATCCTTGCTGGGTAGAGTAATCTTGGTTGCAGGTTTTTCTCCTTCATCACTTTAATTATGTCCTGCCACTCCCTTCTGGCTTGTAGAGTTTCTGCTGAGAGATCAGCTGTTATCCTGATGGGGATTCCCTTGTGTGTTATTTGTTGTTTTTGCCTTGCTGCTTTTAATATGATTTCTTTGTGTTTAATTTTTGACAGTTTGATTAATATGTGTCTTGGCGTATTTCTCCTTGGATTTATTCTGTATGGGACTCTCTGTGCCTCCTGGACTTGATTAACTATTTCCTTTCCCATATTAGGGAAGTTTTCAACTATAATCTCTTCACATATTTTCTCAGTCCCTTTCTTTTTCTCTTCTTCTTCTGGAACCCCTATAATTCGAATGTTGGTGCGTTTAATGTTGTCCCAGAGGTCTCTGAGACTGTCCTCTGTTCTTTTCATTCTTTTTTCTTTATTTTGCTCTGCAGCAGTTATTTCCACTATTTTATCTTCCACCTCACTTATCCGTTCTTCTGCCTCAGTTATTCTGCTATTGATCCTATCTAGAGTATTTTTTATTTCATGTATTGTGTTTTTAATCGATGCTTGATTCATCTTTAGTTCTTCTAGGTCCTTGTTAACTGTTTCTTGCATTTTGTCTATTCTATTTCCAAGATTTTGGATCTGGGAAATAGAATCTTGGATCATCTTTACCATCATTATTCTGAATTCTTTTTCAGGTTGACTGCCTATTACGTCTTCATTTGTTAGGTCTGGTGGGTTTTTATCTTGTTCCTTCTCCTGCTGTGTGTTTTTCTGTCTTCTCATTTTGCTTATGTTACTGTGTTTGGGGTCTCCTTTTTGCAGGCTGCAGGTTCGTAGTTCCCGTTGTTTTTGGTGTCTGTCCCCAGTGGCTAAGGTTGGTTTAGTGGGTTGTGTAGGCTTCCTGGTGGAAGGTACTAGTGCCTGTGTTCTGGTGAATGAGGCTGGATCTTGTCTTTCTGGTGGGCAGGTCCACGTCTGGTGGTGTGTTTTGGGGTGTCTGCGGACTTTTTATGATTTTAGGCCACCTCTCTGCTAATGGGTGGCGTTGTGTTCCTGTCTTGCTAGTTGTTTGGCTTAGGGTGTCCAGCACTGTAGCTTGCTGGTCGTTGAGTGAAGCTGGGTGCTGGTGTTGAGATGGAGATCTTTGGAAGATTTTTGCCGTTTGATATTATGTGGAGCTGGGAGGTCTCTTGTGGACCAGTGTCCTGAAGTTGGCTCTCCCACCTCAGAGGCACAGCACTGACTCCTGGCTCCTCAATTTGGGATGATGTGTTGTCTATTCATGTATTCCACAGATGCAGGGTACATCAAGTGGATTGTGGAGCTTTAATCCGCTGCTTCTGAGGCTGCTGGGAGAGGTTTCCCTTTCTCTTCTTTGTTCTCACAGCTCCTGGGTCTCAGCTTTGGATTTGGCCCCGCCTCTGCGTGTAGGTCGCCGGAGGGCGTCTGTTCTTCGCTCAGACAGGACAGGGTTAAAGGAGCAGCCTCTTCGGGGACTCTGGCTCACTCAGGCCGGGCGGGAGGGAGGGGCACGGAGTGCGGGGCGAGCCTGCAGCGGCAGAGTTCGGCGTGACGTTGCACCAGCCCGAGGCGCGCCGTGCGTTCTCCTAGGAAGCTGCCCCTGGATCCCGGGACCCCGGCAGTGGCGGGCTGCACAGGCTCCCGGAAGGGCGGTGTGGACAGTGACCTGTGCTCGCACACAGGCTTCTTGGCGGCGGCAGCAGCAGCCCCAGCGTCCCACGCCCTTCACTGGGCTCCGCGCTTTCAGTTGTGACTCGCGCCCGTCTGTGGAGCCCCTTTAAGCAGCGCTCTTAATCCCCTCTCCTCGCGCACCAGGAAACCAAGAGGGAAGAAAAAGTCTCTTGCCTCTTCGGCAGCTCCAGAGTTTTCCCGGACTCCCTGCCGGCTAGCTGTGGCACATTAGCCCCCTTCAGGCTGAGTTCTCGCCGCCAGCCCCAGTCCTTTCCCTGCATTCTGACCGAAGCCCGAGCCTCAGCTTCCAGCGCCGCCCGCCCTGGCGGGCGAGCTGACAAGCCTCTCGGGCGGGTGAGTGCCGCTCGGCACCGATCCCCTGTGCGGGAATCTCTCCGCTTTGCCCTACCCAGGTATGTGGGGAGTTTCTTGCCTTTTGGGAGGTCTGGGGTCTTCTGCCAGCATTCAGTAGGTGTTCTGTAGGAGTTGTTCCACGTGTAGCTGTATTTCTGGTGTATCCGTGGGGAGGAAGGTGATCTCCGCGTCTTACTCTTCCGCCATCTTACCCGGAAGTTCCTGATCCATTTTTTTATTGTGATAAAATATACACAACATATAGTTCAGCCATTTAAACTATTTTTAAATGTATAGCTCAGTGGCATTAAGTACATTCACATTGTTGTGCAACCATCACCACCATCCATCCTAAATCCTTTTTTCATCTTTCCTAAGTGAAATTCTATACTCATTAAACAACTCCCTATACCTGTTCCCTCCAGCTCCAGGCGGACACCATTTTACTTTCTGTCTCTGTTAATTTGATCACTCTAAGTACCTTATGTAAGTAGAATCATACAGTATTTGCCTTTTTGTGCCTGGCTTATTTCACTTATCATAAAGTCCTCTAAGTTCATCCACATGGTGGCATGTGTCAGTATCCTTCCTTTTGAAGGCTGAATATTATTCCATTGTTTGTATATATTACATTTTGTTTATCCATTCATCTGTCAGTGGACAGTTGGCTTGCATCCACTTTTTGGCTATTGTGAATAATGCTGCTGTGAAAAAATACTGCCTTGAGACCCTGCTTTCAATTCTTTTGGGTACATAACAAGAAGTGGAATTACTGGATCATATGGTAGCTCTATTTTTAATTATTTGAGGAGATACCATACTATTTTCCATAGTTGCTGCACCATTTTATGCTCCCATCAACATCTCACGAGTGTTCCAATTTCTCCACATTCTCGCCAACACTTGCCATTTTCTGCTTTAAAAAAAAAATAGTATCCCTCCTAATGGATGTGAAGTGGTATTTAATTGTGGTTTTGATATGCATTTCCCTAATGTTTAATGATGTTGAGCATCTTCTCATGTGTTTGTTGGTCATTTGGAAAAATGTCTACTCAAGTCCTTTGCCCATTTAGAAATCAGATTGTTTTTTTTTTCTGTTGTTGTATAGTTGTAAGAGTTCTTTTATATTCTGGATATTAACCCCTTATCAGATATATGATTTGTAAAAATTTTTTCCCATTCCATAGGTTGCCTTTTCAGTCAGTCTGTTGTGTTTTGATGCCTAGAACTTTAAATATATTCATGTCATCCAATTTATTTTTACTTTAGTTTACTCTGTTTTTGGTGTCATATCCAAGAAATTATTGCCAAATCAATGTCATAAAATGTATTCCCTAGTTTTTCTTCTAAGTGTTTTCTAGTTTTAAAAACTATAGGTTTAGAGGGCTTCCCTGGTGGTGCAGTGGTTGGGAGTCTGCCTGCCGATGCAGGGGACATGGGTTCATGCCCCGGTTTGGGAGGATCCCACATGCCGTGGAGCGGCTGGGCCCGTGAACCATGGCCACTGAGCCTGCGCGTCCAGAGCCTGTGCTCCACAATGGGAGAGGCTACAACAGTGAGAGGCTGCATACAGCAAAAAAGAAAAAAAAAAGATAATTGGGCTTCCCTGGTGGCACAGTGGTTGAGAGTCTGCCTGCCGATGCAGGGGACATGGGTTCGTGCCCCGGTCTGGGAAGATCCCACATGCCACAGAGCAGCTAGGTCGCTGAGCCACAACAGTGAGAGGCCTGCGTACTGCAAAACAAAACAAAACAAAACAAAACAAACAAAAAAAAAAACTATAGGTTTACGTTTGGGTCTTTAATCCATTTGAGTTGATTTTTGTACATGGTATAAGGTAAGGGTCCAACTTCATTATTTTGCATGTGTGTATCTAGTTTTCCCAACACCATTTGTTGAAAAGACCCTCGTTTCCCATTGAATGGTCTTGGTATACTTTTCAAAAATCATCTGACCATATATGTGAGGGTTTATTTTGGCCTCTTTATTCTATTCAATTAGTCTCTATGTCTGTACCACACTGTTTTGATTACTGTAGCTTTGTAGTAAGTTTAGAAATGAGGAAATGTGAGACCTCCAACTTTGTTCTTTTTCAAGATTGTTTTGGCTATTTGGAGTCTCTTGAGATTCCATATGAATTTTAGGATGGAATTTTCTATTTACGCAAAAAGTGTCATTGGGATTTTGATAGAGATTGCACTAAATCTGTAGACTAATTGGGGTAATAATGATATCCCTAACAATATTAACTCTTCCAATTAATGAACACGGGATGTCTTTCCATTTATTTGTATCTAACTTCATTCAGCAACATATTTTAAGTTTTCAGTACACAAGATTTTCACCTCCTTGGTTAAGTTTATTCCTAAGTATTTCATTCTTTTCCATGCTTTGTAAAGATAGCTGTTTTCTTAATTTTTCTGATTTCTCATTCCTAGTGTATAGAAATGCAACTGATTACTGTCTGTAGATGTGTTAATTTGGCATCCTGAAATTTTGCTGAAATAATTTATTAGTTCTAACAGGATTTTTGGTGGAACCTTTAGGGTTGGATATAAGTAAGATCATGTTATCTGTGAACAGAGATAATTTTATGTCTTCCTGTCCAATTTGGATGCCTTTTATTTACTTATTTTTCTTGCCTACATGCACTGAGTAGAAAAAGTGTTTCTCTGTCTTCTTCTCTTTTTTTTTTTGGAATAATTTAGAAAGATTGGTGCTAATTCTTTTTTAAATGTTTGATAGAATTTACTTGTGAAAGTATCTGGTCCTGGGCTTTTATTTCTTGATAGGTTTTGGATTAATACAATCTTATTACTTACTATAGGTATATTCAATTTTTAAACTTTCTTCTTGATTCAGTTTTACTAGTTAGTGTGTTTCTAGGAATTTGCCCATTTCATCTCGGTTATCTAATTTGTTGACACACAATTATTCATGGTATTTTCTTGTAATCCTTTCTGTTTCTGTAAGGTCTATAGTAATGTCCTACTTTCATTTCTGATATTAGTAATTTGTGTCCTCTCTGTCTCCCTCTCTCTCTCTGTTGGTCAGTGTAGCTATATGTTTGTCAATTTTGTAGATCTTTTCAAAGCCTCACTTTTGTTTTCTTAATTATCCCTATTGTCTTCTATTCCTTATTTAGTTTACCTCTGCTCTAATCCTTATTATTTACCTCTGCTATCTTTGGGGTCAGATTGCTCTTGATTTTCTGTTTCTTTAAGGTGTAAAGAATACTGAATTAATATATTACTCCTTTTTATACTGTAGGTGTTTATAGCTATAAATTTCCCCCGAGCACTGTTTTCTTGCATCCCATATTTGGAATGCTTTTTTTCAATTTCATTCATTCACAGTATTTTCTAATTTCCTTTGTGGATTCTTATTTAATTCATTAGTTCTTTAAGAGTGTGTTGTTCAATTTCACACATTCGTGAATTTATAATTTCCCTTTGGTTATTGATTTCTAGTTTCATTCCATTGAAGTCAGAGAAGATTCTTTGTGTGGTTTCAACCTTTTAAATTTATTAAGACTCCTTTTGTCACCAACCATATGGTCTATACTGGAGAATGTTCCATGTGCATATGAGAAGAATGTGTATTCTTCTATTTTGAGGTGGAGTGCTCCATACATGTGTGTTACATCTAATTGGTTTTTAGTGTTGTTAAATCCTGACTTTCCTTATTGATATTCTCTCTAGGTGTTCTATCCATTATTGAAAATATGGTATTGAAATCTCCAATTATTATTGTAGAGCTGTATATTTTTTCCTTCAGTTCTGTCATTTTCCCCCCTATATTTTGGAGCTCTCTTGTTAGGTACATATATGTTTATAACTGTTACACAATTCTGCTGTTACGATGAGTCTGACTTTTTTTAAACATTCCATATATAAGTGAGATCATGCAGTATTTATCTTTCTGTGTCTGGTTTATTTCACTTAGCATAATGTCCTCCAGGTACATCATGGTGTTACAAATGGCAGGATTTCTTTATTTTTAAAAGCTGAATAATATTCCATTATATGCATATACCATATTTCTTTATCCATCTGTTTGTGAACAAATAGGTTATCTCCATATATTTATGACTGTGAATGCTGCAGTGAATATAGGAATGCAGGTATCTCTTTGAGATACAGATTTCGTTTCCTTTGGATATATACCCAGAAGTGGGATTGCTGGATGATACTGTAGTTCTATTACTAATTTCTGAGGAACCACTGTACTGTTTTCCATAATGGCTATACCAATTTACATTCCCACAAACAGTGTACGAAGGTTCCCTTTCTCCACATCCTCACCAACACTTGTTACGTTTTGACTTTTTCATGATAGCCATCTGCCAGCTGTGAGGTGACACCTCATGTAGGTTTGGTTTGCATTTCCCTGACGATTAGTCAGGTTGAGCACCCTTTAATATACTTGTTGGCCATGTGTATGACTTCTTTTGAAAAATATCTATTCAGGTCCTTTGCCCATTTTTAAATGGGTATATTTGGCTTTTTGTTATTGAGTTGTAAGAGTTCCACATATATTTTAGATAATAACCCGTTTTCAGATATATGGTAATCAAATATTTTCTCCTATTCCATAGGTTGCCTTATTATTGTGCTGATTGTTTCCTCATGTGCAGAAACATTTTAGTTTGATATAATCCCACTTGTTTGTTTTTGCTTTTGTTTGTATATGTTTTGGTTTCAAATCCAAAAAATCATGCCAAGACCACTGTAAAGGAGTTTTCCTCTTTTCTCTTCTAGGATTTGTATGTTTTCAAGTCTTATATTTAAATCATTAATCCATTTTAAATTAATTTTTGTGAATGGTCTGAGATAAAGGTCCAATTTTATTCTTTTGCATGTGGATATGCAGTTTTTCCAGCAACGTTTATTGAAAGATATTATCATTTTCTCATTGTGTATTCATGGCAACTTTGTTGACAGTTAGTTGACTCCATATACATGAGTTTATTTCTGGGCTCTTAATTCTGTTCCATTGGTCTATGTGTCTGTTTTTATACCAGTATCATACAGTTTAGATTACTATAGCTTTATAGTATAATTTGAAATCAGGGAGTGTGATGCTTCCTGCTTTCTTTTTCTTGCTCGATTGCCTTAACTATTTGGGATCTTCTGTGGTTACAAATGAAATTCAGGATTGTTTATTCTATTTCAGTAAAAAATGCCATTGGAATCTTGATACGGGTTGCATTGAATCTATAGATGGCTTTGGATAGTATGGACATTTTAACAATGTTAATTCTTCCAATCCATAAGCATGATCTGGATTTATTTGTGTTTTCAATTTCTTTCATCATTGTTTTATAGCTTTACTTGTACACATCTTTCACCTCTTTGGTTAAATTTATTCTTCAGTATTTTATTCTTTGTTTATGCTATTGTAAATGGGATTGCTTTCTTAATTTCTTTATTGGATAGCTTGTTTTTAGGGTATAAAAACACAACTGATTTTTTTTAATCCTACAACTTTACAGAATTCATTTATTCTAAATTGGTTTTGGTGGAGTCTTTAGGATTTTCTATATATAACATTATGTCATCTGTGAATAGAAAAGTTAACTTCTTTTCTGATTTTTATGCCTTTTATTTCCTTTTCTTGCCTAATTGCTCTAGCTAGGACTTCCAGTACAATGTTGAATGGAAGTTGTGAGAGTGGGCATCCTTGTCTTTTTCCTGATATTGGAGGAAAATCTGTCAAATTTTCACCATTGAGTATGATATTCACTATGGGCTTCTCATATATGGTCTTTATTATGTTGAGGTACATTTGGTCTATACTTAATTTGTTGAGAATTTTTATCATGAAAGAATGTTGGAATTTGTCATATATTTTTTTCTGTATCTCTTGAGATGATTATATGATTTTTTAAATCATTAATTAAAAAAATATGGTGGGGCTTCCCTGGTGGCGCAGTGGTTAAGAGTCTGCCTGCCGATGCAGGGGACACGGGTTCGTGCCCGAGTCCAGGAAGATCCCACATGCCATGGAGCGGCTGGGCCCGTGAGCCATGGCCACTGAGCCTGCGCATCCAGAGCCTGTGCTCCACAACGGGAGAAGCCACAACAGTGAGAGGTCCGTGTACCGTAAAAAAAAAAAAAAAAAAAAAAAAAAAAAAAAATGGTGTATCACATTTATTGATTTACGTATGTCAAACCATCCTTGCATTCCAGGTATAAATCTCACTTGGCTGTGGTGAATGATCCTTTTATTATGCTGTTGGATTTGGTTTGATAGTATTTTGTTAAGGATTTTATATCTATGTTCTTTGGGGATATTGGCCTGATTTCTTTCCTTGTAGTGTCCTTGTCTGACTTTGGTATCATGGTAATGCTGTCTTTGTAAATGTTTTGAAGGATACTAAATATTTTGGAAGAATGTGAGAAGGTTTGGTATAAATCCTTCTTTAAATGTTTGACAGAATTCACAAATGAATCGATCTGGCCCTGGACTTTTATTTGTTTGGAGATTTTTTTTATTATTACTGATTCAAAATCCTTACTTGTTATTGATTTGTTCAGATTTTTTATTTCTTCATGTTTCAGTCTTGGAAGGTTGTATATTTCTAGGAATATCCACTTCTTCTAGGTTATCCGATTTATTAATTGTTCATATTAATTGTTTATTAATTGTTTATTAATTGTTCTTATGATCCTTTGTATTTCTGTGGCATCACTCATAACATCTCTTTTTAAAGTTTATTTATTTGAGTCTTCTCTCTTCTCTGCTTCTAGTAAGCGTAGCTAAAGGTCTGTCATTTTTTTTTATCTTTGCAAAAAACCAGATCTTTGTTTGGTTTTTTCTTTTGTTTTTTTATTGTTCTTGTAGTTTTTATTTCAATTATTTCTGCTCTGATATTTGTTATTTCCTTCCTTCTATTAATTTTGGGCTTGGTTTCTTCTTTTTCTAGTTCTTTGAGATGAAAACATAGGTTGTTTATTTGAGATGTTTCTTTTTTCTCAATGTAGGCATTAATTGTTATAAACTTCCCTCTTAGAACTCTTTTTGCTGCATCACATAAGTTTGGGTATATTGTAACTCCATTTTCATTTTTGTCAACATATTTTTTGATTTCTCTCTTGATTTTGATTTCTCTATTGATTTCTTCATGACCCAGATGTTGTCCAGGAGAGTGCTGTTTAATTTCCACATATGTGTGAGTTTTCCAGTTTCCCTGTTATTGATTTCTAGTTTCACACAATTATATTAGAAAATATCATCGATATAATTCAATTTTCTTAAATTGTAAGACTTGTTTGTTGGCCTAACATATGCTCTATCCTGAAGAAAGTTCCGTATGTGCTTGAAAAGAATAGGTATTCTACTGCTGTTGTGTAGAATGTTCTGTGTATATCTGTTGGGTACATTTGGTCTATTGAATTATTCATATTTGTTTTTTCGTTATTACTTTTCAGTCTAGATGATCTATCCATTCATAAAATTGGGATATTGAAGTCCTCAATTATTATTTAATTTAATTTATTAATTTATTTATATATATATTTTTAATGTCTTTATTGGAGTTTCATTGATTTAGAATGGTGTGTTAGTCTCTGCTTTATAACAAAGTGAATCAGCTATACATATATATATATCCCCACATCTCTTCCCTCTTGTGTTTCCCTCCCTCTCACCCTCCCTACCTCACCCCTCTAGGTGGTCACAAAGCACTGAGCCAATCTCCCTGTGCTATGCGGCTGCTTCCCATCAGCTATCTATTTTACATTTGGTACTGTATATATGTCCATGCCACACTCTCACTTTGTCACAGCTTACACTTCCCCCTCCCCGTGTCCTCAAGTCCAATGTCTAGTAGGTCTGCGTCTTCATTCCCGCCTTGCCCCTAGGTTCTTCATGACCATTTTTTTTTTAGATTTTATATATATATATGTGTTAGCATATGGTATTTGTTTTCCTCATTCTGACTTACTTCACTCTGTATGACACACTCTAGGTCAATCCACCTCACTACAAATAACTCAATTTCGTTTCTCTTTATGGCTGAGTAACATTCCATAGTATATATGTGCTACGTCTTCTTTATCCATTCATCTGTCAATGGACACTTAGGTTGCTTCCATGTCCTGGCTATTGTAAAGAGAGCTGCAAGGAATATTTTGTTCCATGACTCTTTTTGAATTATGGTTTTCTCAGGGTATTTGTCCAGTAGTGGGATTGCTGGGTGGTATGGTAGTTCTATTTTTAGTTTTTTAAGGAAACTCCATACGCTTCTCCATAGTGGCTGTATCAATTTACATTCCCACCAACAGTGCAAGAGGGTTCCCATTTCTCCACACCCTCTCCAGCATTTATTGCCTGTAGAATTTTTGATGATGGACATACTGACCAGTGTGAGATGATATCTCATTGCAGTTTTGATTTGCATTTCTCTAATGCTTAATGATGTTGAAGATCCTTGCATGTTTTTGTGGCAATCAGCATATCTCCTTTGGAGAAACGTCTATTTAGGTCTTCTGCCCATTTTTGGATAGGGTTGTTTGTTTTTTTGATATTGAGCTGCATGAGGTGCTTGTAAATTTTGGAGATTAATCCTCTGTCAGTTGCTTCATTTGCAAATATTTTCTCCCATTCTGAGGGTTGTCTTTTCATCTAGTTCATGGTTTCCTTTGCTGTGCAAAAGTTTTTAAGTTTCATTAGGTCCCACTTGTTTATTTTTGTTTTTATTTCCATTTCTCTAGAAGGTGGGTCAAAAAGGATCTTGCTGTGATTTATGTCATAGAGTGTTCGGCCTATGTTTCCCTCTAAGAGTTTGATAGTGTCTGGCCTTACATTTAGGTCTTTAATACATTTTGAGTTTATTATTGTGTACGATGTTAGCGAGTGTTCTGATTTCATTCTTTTACATGTAGATTCCCAGTTTTCCCAGCACAACTTAATGAAGAGGCTGTCTTTTCTCCATTGTATATTCTTGCCTCCTGTATCAAAGTTAAGGTGACCATATGTGCGTGGGTTTATCTCTGGCCTTTCTATCCTGTTCCATTGATCTATATTTCTGTTTTTGTGCCAGTACCATACTGTCTTGATTACTGTAGCTTTGTAGTATAGTCTGACATCAAGGAGTCTGATTCCTCCAGCTCCATTTTTCTTTCTCAACATTGCTTTTGCGATTCAGGGTCTTTTATGTTTCCATACAAATTGTGAAATTGTTTGCTCTAGTTCTGAGAAAAATGCCAGTGGTAGTTTGATAGGGATTGCATTGAATCTGTAGATTGCTTTGGGTAGTATAGTCATTTTCACAATGTTAATTCTTCCAATCAAAGTACATGGTATATCTCTCCATCTATGTGTATCATCTTTAATTTCTTCCATCAGTGTCTTATAGTTTTCTTCATACAGGTCTTTTGTCTACTTAGATAGGTTTATTCCTAGGTATTGTATTCTTTCAGTTCCAATGTTAAATGGGAGTGTTTTCTTAACTTCAGTTTCAGATTTTTCATCATTAGTGTATAGGAATGCCAGAGATTTCTGTGCATTAATTTTGTATCCTGGTACTTTACCAAATTCATTGATTAGCTCTGGTAGTTTTCTGGTAGCATCTTTAGGATTCTCTATGTATAGTACAATGGCATCTGCAAACAGTGACAGTTTTACTTCTTCTTTTCCAATTTGGATTACATTTATTTCTTTTTCTTCTGTGACTGCTGTGGCTAAAACTTCCAATACTATGTTGAATAATATTGGTGAGAGTGGGCAACCTTGTCTTGTTCCTGATCTTAGTGGAAATGGTTTCATTTTTTCACCATTGAGGACGATGTTGGCTGTGCGTTTGTCCTATCTGGGCTTTATTATGCTGAGGTAGGTTCCCTCTATGACTAGTTTCTGCAGGGTTTTTATCATAAATGGGTGTTGAATTTTGTCGAAAGGTTTCTCTGCATCTACTGAGGTGATCATAAGATTTTTCTCCTCCATTTTGTTAATATGGTGTATCTCATTGATTGATTTGCATATATTGAAGAATCCTTGCATTCCTGGGATAAATCCCACTTGATCATGGTGTATGATCCTTTTAATGTGTTGTTGGATTCTGTTTGCTAGTATTTTGTTGAGGTTTTTTGTATCTAGGTTCATCAGTGATATTGGCCTGTAGTTTACTTTCTTTGTGACGTCTTTGTCTGGTTTTGGTATCCGGGTGATGGTGGCTTCATAGAATGCGTTTGGGAGTGTTCTTCCCTCTGTTATATTTTGGAAGAGCTTGAGAAGGAGAGGTGTTAGCTCTTCTCTAAATGTTTGATAGAATTCGCCTGTGAAGCTCTCTGGTCCTGGGCTTTTGTTTGTTGGAAACTTTTTACCACAGCTTCAATTTCAGTGCTTGTGATTGGTCTGTTCCTATTTTCTGTTTCTTCCTGGTTCAGTCTCAGAGTGTTGTACATTTTTAAGAATGTGTCCATTTCTTCCAGGTTGTCCAATTTATTGGCATAGAGTTGCTTGTAGTGATCTCTCATGATCCTTTGTATTTCTGCAGTGTCAGTTACTTCTCCTTTTTCATTTGTAATTCAAGTGATTTGAGTCTTCTCCCTTTTTTTCTTTATGAGTCTTGTTAATGGTTTATCAATTTTGTTTAGCTTTTAGTTTTACTGACCTTTGCTCTCGTTTCCTTCATATCTTTTTCATTTATTTCTCATCTGACTTTTTTGATTTCTTTTGTTCTGCTAACTTTCAGGGTTGTTTGTTCTTCTTTCTCTAATTACTTTAGTTGTAGGTTTAGGTTGTTTATTTGAGATGTTTCTTGTTTCTTAAGGTAGGATTGTGTTGCTATAAACTTCCTTCTTAGAACAGCTTTTGCTGCATCCCATAGGTTTTGGGTTGTCGTGTTTCCATTGTCATTAGTTTCCAGGTGTTTTTTGATTTCCTCTTTGATTTCTTCAGTGATTTCTTGGTTATTAAGTAGTGTATTGTTTAGCCTCCATGTGTTTGTATTTTTTACAGACTTTTTCCTATAATTGATATCTAGTCTCAAAACGTTGTGGTCAGAAAACATACTTGATAAGGTTTCAATTTTCTTAAATATACCAAGGCTTGATGTGTGAACCAAGATATGATCTATCCTGGAGAATGTTCCATGAGCACTTGAGAAGAAAGTGTATTCTGTTGTTTTTGGATTGAGTGTCCTATATATATATATATATATATATATATATATATATATATATATATATATATATACACACACATATATATTAAGTCCAACTTGTTTAATGTATCATTTAAAGCTTGTATTTCCTTATTTATTTTCATTTTTGATGATTTTTCCGTTGGTGACAGTGGGGTGTTAAAGTCCCCTTCTATGATTGTGTTACTGTCGATTTCCTGTTTATTGGCTGTTAGTATTCGTCTTATGTATTGAGGTGCTCCTATGTTGGGTGCACAAATATTTACAATTTTTATATCTGCTTCTTGGACTGATCCCTTGATCATTATGTAGTATCCTTCTTTGTCTCTTGTAATAGTCTGTTTTAAAGTCTATATTGTCTGATATGAGAATTGCTACTCCAGCTTTCTTCTGATTTCCATTTGTGTAGAATATCTTTTTCCATTCCCTCACTTTCAGTCCATATGTATCCCTCGGTCTGAAGTGAGTCACTTGTAGATGGCATATATACAAGTCTTGTTTTTGTATCCATTCAGCCAGTTTATGTCTTTTGGTTGGATCATTTAATCCATTTATATTTAAGTTAATTATCAATATGTATGTTCCTATTATCATTTCCTTAATTGTTCTGGGTTTGTTATTGTCGGTCTTTTTCTTGTGTTTCCCGCCTAGAGAAATTGCTTTAGCATTTGTTGTAAAGCTGCTTTGGTGGTGTTGAATTCTCCTAGCTTTTGCTTGTCTGTAAAGGTTTTAATTTCTCCATTCAATCTGAAAGAGATCCTTGCTGGGTAGTCATCTTGGTTGTAGTTTTTTCCCTTTCATCACTTTAAATATGTCCTGCCACTCCATTCTGGCTTGCAGAGTTTCTGCTGAAGGATCAGCTGTTAACCTTATGGGGATTCCCTTTTGTGTTATTTTCCCTTGCTGCTTTTAATAATTTTTTTTGTATTTAATTTTTGATAGTTTGATTAATATGTATCTTAGCATGTTTATCCTTGGATTTATCCTGTATGGGAATCTCTGTGCTTCCTGGACTTGATTAACTATTTCCTTTCCCATGTTTGGGAAGTTTCCCACTATAATTTCTTCAAATATTTTCTCAGTCCCTTTTTCTCTTCTTCTGCGACCCTATAATTTGAATATTGGTGTGTTTAATATTGTCCCAGAGGTCTCTGAGTATGTCCTCAATTCTTTTCATTCTTTTTTCTTTATTCTGCTCTGCAGTAGTTATTTCCACTATTTTATCTTCCAGATCACTTATCCCGTCTTCTGCCTCAGTTATTCTGCTATTGATTCCTTCTAGGGAATTTTTTATTTCTTTTATTTTGTTGTTCATCATTGTTTGCTCTTTCGTTCTTCTAGGTCCTTGTTAAACATTTCTTGTATTTTCTCCATTCTTTTTCCAAGATTTTGGATCATCTTTACTATCATTATTCTGAATTTTCAGGTAGACTGCCTATTTCCTCTTCATTTGTTAGGTTTGGTGGGATTTTACCTTGCTCCTTCACCTGCTGTGTGTTTTTCTGTCTTCTCATTTTGCTAACTTACTGTGTTTGGGGTCTCCTTTTTGCAGGCTGCTGCTTCATAGTTCCCATTATTTTTGGTGTCTTCCCCCAGTGGCTACAGTTGGTTCAGTGGGTTGTGTAGGCTTCCTGGTTGAGGGGACTAGTGCTTGTCTTCTGGTGGATGAGGCTGGATTTTTTCTTTCCTGTGGGCAGGTCCACGTCTGGTGGTGTGTTTTGGGGTGTCTGTGACTTTATTACGATTTTAGACAGCCTCTCTGCTAATGGATGGGGTTGTGTTCATGTCTTTCTAGTTGTTTGGCATAGGGTGTCCAGAACTGTAGCTTGCTGGTCGTTGAGTGCAGCTGGGTCTTGGCATTGATATGGAGATCTCTGGGAGATTTTCACCGTTTGATATTACATGGAGCTAGGAGGTCTCTGGTGGACCAATGTCCTGAACTTGGCACTCCCACCTCAGAGGCACAGTCCTGACTCCTGGCCAGAGCTCCAAGAGCCTGTCAACCACACAGCTCAGAATAAAAGGGAGAAAAAAAGAAAGAAGTAGAGAAAAAGATAAAATGAAATGAAATGAAATAAAGTTATTAAAATTAAAAATAATTAAAATTTTTTTAAGTAATAAAAAAAGGAAGAGAGCAACCAAACCAAAAAACAAATCCACTAATGATAACAAGCGCTAAAAAGTATACTAAAATAAATGAAAATAAAAAGAAAACAGACAGACAGAACCCTAGGACAAATGGTAAAAGCAAAGCTATACAGACAAAATCACACACAGAAGCATACACATACACAGTCACAGAAAGAGAGAAAGGGGGAAAAATATATATATATATATCGTTGCTCCCAAAGTCCACCTCCTCAATGTGGGATGATTCATTGTCTATTCAGGTATTCCACAGATACATCAAGTTGATTGTGGAGACTTAATCCGCTGCTCCTGAGGCTGCTTAGAGAAATTTCCCTTTCTCTTCTTTGTTCGCACAGCTCCCGGGGTTCAGCTTTGGGTTTGGCCCCGCCTCTGCATGTAGGTCGCCTGAGGTCGTCTGTTCTTCGGTCAGACAGGATGGCATTAAAGTATCAGCTGATTCAGGGGCTGTGGCTCACTCTGGCCAGGTGGAGGGAGGGGTACGGTATGTGGGGCGAGCCTGTGGCAGCAGAGGCCAGTGTGATGTTGCACCAGCCTGAGGCATGCCATGTTTTCTTCCTGGGAAGTTGTCCCTGGATCACGGGACCCTGGCAGTGGCGGGCTGCACAGGCTCCTGGGAGGGGAGGTGTGGATAGTGACCCATGCTTGCACACAGTCTTCTTGGTGGCTACAGCAGTAGTAGCCTTAGCGTCTCATGCCCATCTCTGTGGTCTGCACTGATAGCTGTGGCTCGCGCCCATCTTTGGAGCTCCTTTAAGCGGCATTCTTAATCCCCTCTCCTCGCGCACCACAAAACAAAAAGGCAAGAAAAAGTCTGTTGCCTCTTAGGCAGGTGCAGACTTTTTCCCAGACTCCCTCCGGGCTAGCTATGGCACAGTAGCCCCCTTCAGGCTGTGTTCACGCCGCCAACCCCAGTCCTCTACCTGCAATCCGAGTGATGTCCGAGTCTCAGCTCCCAGCCCCCACCCGTTGCAGTGGGTGAGCAGACAAGCCTCTTGGGCTGGTGAGTGCTGGTAGGCACCAATCCTCTGTGTGGGAATCTCTCCGCTTTGCCCTCCGCACCCCTGTTGCTGTGCTCTCCTCTGTGGCTCCAAAGCTTCCCCCCTCCGCTGCCCACAGTCTCTGCCCGCGAAGGGGTTTCCTAGTGTTTGGAAACATTTCCTCCTTCACAGCTCCCTCCTACTGGTTCAGGTCCCGTCCCTATTCTTTTTTCTTTTTTTCTTTTTTCTTTTACCCTACCCAGGTACATGGGGAGTTTTGCCTTTTGGGAGGTCTGAGGTCTTCTGCCAGCATTCAGTAGGTGTTCTTTAGGGGTTTTTCCACATGTAGATATATATTTTGATGTATTTGTGGGGAGGAAGGTGACCTCCACGTTTTACTCTTTCGCCATCTTGAAGCTCCTCTCCTCTACTTTTATTTTATTCACTCTATTCCTCCCTTCAGTGTTGTCAATATGTGCTTGATATATTTAGATGCTTTAATGTTAGGTGCATATATATTTACAACTGTCATATCCTCTTGATGAATTTACCTTTTTAGCATTATATAATGATATACTTTGTCTCCACTTATGGTTGTTGACTTAAAGTCTATTTGCCTGATATATTATAGCTATCCTTGATCTCTTTTGGTTTCCATTTGCATGGAATATCTTTTTCCATCCCTTCACTTTAAGCTTATATGTATCCTTAAATCTTAAGTGAGTCTCTTATAGGCATGTAACTGTCTTGCTTTTTTAAATCCATTCAGCTACTCTATGTCTTTTGATTGGAGAATTTAACCAATTAACATTAGAAGTAATAATTGATAGGTAAGGATGCAATATACCAGTTTGTTAATTGTTTTCTGGCTGTTTTGTAGTTCCTTTGTTCCTCCTAAGTGTATGCCTTTGTGGTTGGATTTTCCGTAGTAGTGTACTTTTATTTCCTTTTCTTTATCTTTTGTGTATCTGCTAGAGGTTTTTTGGGGGGTTACCATGGAGCTTACATAAAACATCTTATATTTATAACATTCTATTTGAAGCTGGTAAGGAGTTAACTACCACTGCATACATAAACACTATCGTATTACTTCCTCCGCAACATTTCATGCATTTGATTTCACAATTTACATCACTTTATAGTGTATCCAGTAAAAATATTTTACTCATAGTTATTTTTAATACATTGTTTTTTAATCTTTATACCAGAGTTAAAAGTGATTTACACACCAACATTACAGTATTACAGTATTTTGAATTGTTCTATATATTAACCATTACCAGTGCTTTTTTTTTTTTTACTTTCATAGGTTTTCACATTACTAATTGTCATCTTTTCATTTCATCTTCAACATTTCTTGTAAGGCCGTTCTCCTAGGGATGAACTCCTTCAGGTTTTGTTTGGTGGAAAACTAACTCCTTCATTTCTGAAGGATGGCTTTACTGGGTAAGACAACCTTTGTAAAAATGCTTGTAGTTTTTTCTACAAGCATTTTTATTTTTATTTATTATTAGTTTCTGCTTTATAACAAAGTGAATCAGTTATACATATACATCTGTTCCCATATCCCTTCCCTCTTGTGTCTCCCTCCCTCCCACCCTCCCTATCCCACCCCCAGGCAGTCACAAAGCACCAATCTGATCCCCCTGTGCTATGCAGCTGCTTCCCACTAGCTATCTTACGTTTGGTATTGTATATATGTCCATGCCTCTTTCTTGCTTTTTCACAGTACAAGCATTTTTAATATATCATTCCACTCTGTCCTGGCCTGCAAGGTTTCTTCTGAGAAATCCACTGATGGCCTTATGCAGTTTCCCTTGTAATTGACCACTCTTTCTCTCTTTCTGCTTTCAAAACTCCATGTCTTTGACATTTGAAAGTTTGATTATAGTATATCCTGGTAAAGCCCTCTTTTGGTTGAAACTGGGGACTTTTGAGCTTCATGTGCCTGGATATCCATATCTCTCCCCAAATTTGGGAAATTTTCAGCCATTATTTATTTAAATAAGGTTTCTGCCCCTTTCTCTCTTCTCCTTTTATCCCCATAACGCATATATTCTTATGCTTGATGGTGTCTCATAAGTCCCATGAACTGTCTTCACCCTTTCATTCTTTTTGTTTTTCTAACTGGATGATTTCATATTACCTATCCTTGAGTTTTCAGGCTCTTTCTTCTGCTTCATCAAATCTGTTCTTGATGCTCTCTATATTATTTTTCCTTTCATTCATTGTATTTTTCAGCTCCAGAATTGTTTTTGTTCTTTTTTAAATGGTTTACCTCTATTTGTTTAACTTCTTGTTTTGTTCCTGATTTCGTTGAGTTGTCTATCTGTGTTCTCTTGTAAATTGCCAAGTTCCTTAAAATAATTATTTTCATTTTTTTATAGATCTCCATTTCTTTGCAGTTGCTTACCAGAATATTGTTCTCCTTTGGTGGTGTTATTTTTCCTTGAGTGTTTGCATTTCTTGTATCATTGCATGGATGTGTTCACATTTGATGTAGCAATCACTTCTTCCAGAATTTATGGACTGGTTTCAGTGGGGAAAGCCCTTCATCTATTGGTGGGTACAAGGCTGCCAGCTGGGTGGGATGAAGCAGTTCTGACTCCAGGGAAGGTGCAGTGGTGTAGTCTCTGTGCAGCTCTGTCAGCTGTCATCAGCATCAGCAAAGACTAAAGGAGACATTGGTGGCCAAGGCTGTGGGTGTCTGCAGAAGAAGTGTGGGCTGTTGAGGCCTTCAGTGGTAAAGGCTTCTGGGGTCCTCCTGATACCTTTTTCTAGCATGGTGGAAGTCATGGTTGAGGGGATCCTTTGCACCCTGGGTCCAGTTTGTGGACACACTTACTGTGGTTGTGTCTATGATGTTTGATGCATGGGTGCCTATGGAGAAGCCATGGAGACAGAGTCTGGAATGGAGGCATGTGTGAAGCCACTGGAGTGGCTCAGGGGTCTAGGGAGGTGGTGGTGTTAGTGCCTGGGGCACAGGCAACCTCACTGCAGTGTTGGTAATGGTGTGAAAGGTGCATGCACTTGCAGAGCAGATATGGAGCTATGGTCTGGATAGCAGGCATGCGTGGTGCATGGATAAGCCTGCTACAGTAGTGGCTTGGGTGTCCCATGTTTGAGCGCTTGTGAAGCAGCTAATGGATCTGGGTTCTAGAGGGCAGGTACACCCACTGCAGCAGTGCTCTGGTTTCTGTGGTGTGGGCACTTGCAGATTGGCCGTAGATACAGGGTCCAGAGCATGTGCTCATGGAGTGATAGTGTCTCCAGTGTCTGGGGCATGGGATACCCTACAGTGTCAGTGGCTCTGGTGTCTGAGTTATTGGTGTATGTGGAGTAGCCATGGAGCCAGTTTCTGGAGCATGGGCATGCATGGAGTCTGGTGGCAGGTGCTGGGGTCAGGTGGTAGGTACACATGGAGTGACCATAGGTCTGGTGTCTAGGGCAAGCACAGTGTTGGGGGGTGTGGCAGCCCTGGTACTGAGGCAGCACAACAGCAGCTTCTTCTTGTAGAGACGTCTCAGCAGTGTCTCACTCCCTGGGGAGTCTGTGGCAATGTTGGCTGTTGGTTACTTCAGTGGCAAAAGCTGACAGTATCCTCTACAGAGCAGGCTGCTGGGGTCCACACCAACAAACACTATGGGTTCCTCTGCTGTTAAAGCTGCAGAAATTCATGACTGTCATGGGACCTGTTAAGATCCTCAGAAGCAAAAGCTGCCAGGATCCTCCACAGAGCAGGCCAGTGGGGACTGTATGGGCATCTGCCGCAGGGCTGATACTGATAGCCTCTGCCCTGTTTCTTTGTTCTTAGCCCTCTTCAGATGTCTCTGCCATGCTGATTTCCCCAGCAATCCTTTCTGTGTGGTTATTCTCCATTTTTTTTCCCACTGTGTTGCTACAGGCTCTTAATTAGACACTTGAGCCCCCCCAGGGATATTTTCATTTCTGTATAGCCTTCTGTTGTTTTTTGTGGGGGGGGGGCGGGGATAGAGGCTGGTATCTCCTACTCTGCCATCTTTCTGACATCATTCAGTAGGTCTTTTTCTTCTTTTTGTCTTGTAACAGTTTTTGGCTGAAAGCCTCTTCGTGTGATATTAGTATATCTACCCTTGCTCTCTTTTGATTACTATTTGCTTGGAATAACTTTATCCATCCTTTCACTTTCAACCTATTTATGTCTTTGGCTCTAAAGTGAGTCATTTGTAGACAGCATAAAGATAGATGATAATGTTTATCCATTATGCCAACATCTGCCTTTTAATTGGATAGTTTAATCCATTTATATTTCAAATAATTACTCATAAGGAAGAACTTCTGCCATTTTCTATATATCCTATATCTCATGTTCCTCAGTTCTTGCATTACTACCTTCCTTTGTGTTTTTTAAACATTTTGAGTATAATTGATTTACAATGTTGTGTTAGTTTCAGGTATACAGCAAAGTGATTCAGTTATACATATACATATATTCATTCTTTCTTTTCTCATATAAGTTATCACAGAATATTGAGTAGAGTTCCCTGTGCTATACAGTAGGTCCTTGTTGGTTATCTTATATGTAGTGGTGTGTGTATGTTCATCCCAAGCTCCTGATTTATCCCTCTCCACCATGTTTTCCCTTCAGTAACCATAAGTTTGTTTCCAGTATCTGTGAGTCTGTCTCTGTTTTGTAAATAAGTTCATTTGCATCATTTTAAAAATTAGAGTCCACATATGAGAGATATCACATGATATTTGTCTTTCTCTGTGTTTAATTTTATTTTGTATGTGTATAATTTTGATCCCATAAATGGGAAAATTAAAACCAGTATTTTCCCTAATGTTTGGAGGCTGTTGAAACTTCTTCCACTGTTTTTTTTTCCCTACTTTGGAAACTACTCTGTTTCAGAGTAGTCACATATTATAAATGCCTGATATGATTAGAATTTTTTTGTATGTACCCTCCCAAATATTACATGAAACACTTTCATTCAAGGGAACACAATCTGAAAATGATCAATTTAACTACTGTAATTTTTTCTAGTTGTCTCCTAGAGTCTCACTGAGTCTTAAATTATCATAGTTTCATAGAATTGAAATAGATGAGTCCTCAGAATCCAAGTGGTTTCTTGTTTCTCTCAATTTATCACCAACACAGATAGTGGTTTCCTAGTCTTAAAGATATCCATGGCTGGTGATTTCACAAACTCCTTCAATAGACTATCTTATTCTTAATTTACATTTATCACTACAAGCCCTTTTTAAAGATCACCCTGAATCTCTCTTTTGTAATGGAAGGTTATTTGCTCCTCTTTTTGCCCTCTTCCTGCCTTATTGGCATTTCTACTTTCCTCTGTTTTTAGCCTTTATGAAGTAACCAGTATTCTTACCTTCTGGTTTGGCTGTTGTGGGAGTGTAAAAATAGACTTCCAGTAGGTCCAGGTAAAGAACACAAAGATGGCATGGTAGAATATGAGGTAGATAACTGAAATTTAAGAAAAAAATCAGTGTTTATGTTATATTTTCATCCATTTCTAAGAGTTCAGTAAGATGTAAATCTCAACAAATCTCTATTTTGTTTTCCTATTACCAAGTATTTTCTAGTATTATTATGAAAGGTTAATTCTTACCTTTTTCCCATGCAGTGACAGAAACTATTTATAATGCCAAATTTGGAACCAGAGACTTTCTGGAAGTTGCGTATTTTAAAAGTTGCCATGTGATTCTGGGAGTAAAGGGGAAATATCCTTTATGACAATGTGGGGGAAACTACTATTGCCAATTGTCATTCTCTCTGCCACTGTGGGTACTGAAAGATAATAATGATAGTATTTACACAGTGCTATAGAGTTTACAATGTGATTTCATAATATTGGCCAATTTTATTTTTTCAACAAGTTTGTGAGATAGGTAACAGGATAAGGACAGTTGATTAACTATCAGGGGTAGTTGATTATCCGAAGTCACACAGCTACTATATAACATAGCCAGGTCTTAAACACAGGACTTCTGACTCTAAATCACAAGTTTTTGTTTCAGTAGCCCCAAAGACTACACACTTTTTTTAAAATATTTTTTTGATGTGGACCATTTTTAAAGTCTTTATTTAATTTGTTACAATATTACTTCTGTTTTTATATTATGGTTTTTTTGGCCCTGAGGCATGTGGGATCTTAGCTCCCTGCCCAGGGACTGAACCCACACCACCTGCATTGGAAGGCAAAGTCTTAACCACTGGACTGTCAGGGAAGTCCCCAAGACTACACATTTTTGAAATGTGAGTTGTACCTTTGAGATATTTGTGGCTCCCCACCACTTTTGTTTTTATATTCTTTGCCTCCTAGATAGCTCTTCTGATATGGGAAATTTCAGTATTCTCCAAAGAGGTCATTGTAAGACTGAAGGTCATTTTACTGTTTCATTGTGAGTCCTTGCATAGTAAGCTCTGATTACTTCAATCCATCAGGAAGACTCAAGGGAATGATGTGACTCAAGACCAAGTTAATAAGGCTGAGTCTCTCACATATTTATGATGGAATCGAAGAAAGCTGGCCCAGTGTTCCCAGCCCTGTGGTATAAGACCTTTTAAATGTGCTTGTTTTGAGTAATTATGAAATCTCATTTTGAAATTCAAGCAATAGAAAGTAAAAGTAAATGTCTACCACACACATATATCTAAACTCCCCCCTCTTCCTCCTAAGGCATAATACCTATTTTGTGTTTGATGTGTATCATTCCAGATCCTCTATTTTTATATGTTTATATAAGTATATAAACACAGTACACATATGGAATTTTTGTTATATTAAATTTTTTTCATTGTATTTTTGAAAGGTAATACACTCACAAGGTTCAAAATAGTACATAGTGAAAAGTCTCCCTTCTACCCTGTCCCTCAGCCACCCAGTTCCCCTCCCTGCAAGCCACAAATGTCACAGCGTCATGACTTTATTCTGTATCCTATCAGATTTTATACATATAAAAGCACCAAAACAGTGTGCTTTTTCACACAAATAGCAGTATTCTGTACACACTGTTTTGCAACCTATTTCTTTTTTACCTGCTATGAGTTGGAGATCATTCCATGGAATATAACTTGGAGAGAGGGAGCTTCCTCATTCTCCTTTTAAAAAGTGGCATGGGATTCCATTGCATGAAGGTACCATAATTTATTTAACCAGATTGTCTCTGATGGAAACTTAGTTTTTCCCCTTCTCTTGCTAATACAAATAATGTTGTAATGAAAAGTTTTATATACATGGCACTGGCACATGTTCTAAAAATATGTATAGGATCAATTCCCTGAAGTGGGATTGCTAGATACAAACACAGGCCTTTTGATAGATACTGCCGAATTGCCATTAAAAAAGTTTTATTTACTTTACATTCTCCTCACCAATAAATGAGAGTAACTCTTCTTCCACAGCCTAGTCCTTGTGAAATGTTATTAGAATTTTTTATCTTAGGCAAGACTTTTAAATTGTTTCTTTCTGTGTTATCCTTTGCTATGTTTTTGTTTCTTTGATTTTACAAGGTTTATACAGGGAAGATTCCATGACTATCTAAGTTACATGGGACATATAGTAACACCTGTTCCTTCAGTATGGAATGGGCGTATGGAGCTTTTGGCTGCAAAGAAATTAGGAGAAAATAATTTTATGTTTACCTTCTCACTGTGCACTTCAAAGACAATAAACTTCAGCAATTTGGATCACTTGAATGATGAGAACTAAACTCTTACACTTGGTAGTATTTTAAGGATATTTACTTTGCTTTAGTTCTAGTGATTGAGATAGGAAGTGTAGGATTTTAACTTGTTCTAGGTCATAGTAAAAATCTAGACCTGGCTTAATCATAGAACTAGAAACAGCTGGCTCCCATTTCTGCATTCCATGGTTTCACAGAAGTTATGAATACTTTATAGATGGATGGAAAATGAGAACTCATGAGGTCAAGTGATTAAGTCAATGTCATTCAGTAGATGGGTAGAATAGGGACTATACTATAGATTTCATAAAAATCTAGAGTTGGATGAGAACATAGAGATCATCTAGTTCAACATCCTCATTTTATAGACAGGTAACTGAGGCCTAGAGAGGGTAAGTGACTTGATCAGGGTTACTCAGCAAAGTTACAGAAACACTGGGACCAGAATCCAGGTTTCCTCACCCCCAGTCCAGAGCTCTTTTCCCTAGAGGAGTGGTTCTCAAATTTTAGTGTGCATCAAAATCACTTTGGGAGATTATTAGAATGCAGATTCCCAAATTCTACACCAAAATATTCTGAATCAGTAGTCTGTGATGGAGTCCAAGAATCTACCAACTTCCCCAGGTAATTCTGAGGCAGACGAACCATGAGAAATAGGGCCTTAGAGGTCATTGGGTTGTTCAGCTTACCATCCAAAGGAGGAAGCTCCTCTCGAAAATCGTTGGCAGGCAATTACCATATCTCTGTCACACTTCATCCTGTAGTGAGTATTATGGATAGGCTCCACGAGTCTCAATTTTATGTTTCTCCCTATATATATATATATGTATATATATACATATGTGTATATATATATGTATGTATGTATATACATATGTGTATATATATATGTATATATATACATACATATATATATACATACATACATATATATATATATATATATATATATATATATATATATATATATAATCTTCCTAAGCTATGGTCCCAAATGTATAGAAGTCCATTCTTTTTCTGTCTTAAAAATGAGCAACATATTTCTCTATAATTACTAATTTTGTACCTAGAATAATCATCCCTATAAACTGCAAGGACACTGAGTCTTTCTTTTTAAGTGTGACGCTCTAGTGAGATTTCCGATAACTAGAGAAATCAAACAGCTTGTGAACTGTATCCCTGAACTGCCACTACTCATTGACATTGGAATGAAATTGGAAAACATCTTTTTTAAGCAAACAGGCGAAGTAGAGCCCTTCGCTTATTTGGTAGTGATCACAGTCATGGGGCATCTGAAGCCGCTGAAGCTGTTTACCACATGAAAGTCAAAAGCTTTTCAAGTGTTTTTTTTTTTCCTTCCATAATGTACAAAGGTTTTCAGGAAAAGGAGAAATCAGCCATAAGGAAATGACCAACTGTCAAAGAAAAATCCACCTCAGCATGCAGTTGTTCTGAATTTTGTCACTGTGTTGCAATGTCAATATCCCATTGTGGGAATAGCTTCTGAAATGAGAATGACTACTTGAGCTTTTTCCCTGAAATAATGACTCATAAACTTCTTGATAAAAATTATGGAATCAAAACCACATGGTGGAAGCAGCATAAAGTTGTTATTAGCAACATCTGGTCAGCAGGATGCTTTTCTAGGTATTGCTCCCAGGGACTAATGAGAAGTGACTGATTTTTTGTGTATGTTTGTGCATGTATATACATGCATATACATTCTTGTGTGAATAAAAATGAATGCAGCAGATAGACTGCTTTGAATGCAGCAAGATCAGCACCAAAATGGGGAAAATAGGAAAATAATAATGCTTTACTGTATATACTCAGACACATAAATGCTAAGGCTGTTGCTGTGGCAATTATCTAGCGTACATTTTTTCTTTAAAAAGCTATTGTTGGAAACTATGTTTAGTTTAAAAAGACACTATTTTCTGTAATATATTTTATATCAATTGAAAAGCATTTTAGTTGGTAGAAGGGGGTGATGGGGAGAGGGGTGCACCTTTCAATTACATACTATAATTCAAATAGGAATATCAGCTGTAGCTTTAGCAATTGAAAGAGTCCTCACTAAAATCCCCATTTTGGCTCAATATAGAAAAACCCAGATTATGATCAGGGGAAAATTGTCAACTAGATAGTCACTTCTCCCTTTGAATGGGATACCTAGTAAAGAGGTCTTGGCTCTAATATTTGACTTCACTGCTTTACTTTACTTTCACTGCCTTACTTTACTTTCACTGCCTTAAAAGCTCTAACAAAGAGCTGAACCTTGTCTCTCAGCTATTTGAAGGAATGTTTGGAGAGAATGGGGTTAGAGGCCCATAGGTTGTAATCAAGGAGCTAGGGACAATTCACAAGAATATAAGATTGGCTCAAGAGTTGTTTCTCTGATTTAGCCACCCCCTAGGAGAACACAAGATTTTCTAAATAGTTGTTTCTAAGGTTTAGGCAGCTACCCCCAGGAGTCTCTCTGATGGTGAGATCAAATTCTAGAGCCAAAACATGGCATCATGTTTTGAAAGAGCATGGTTTTCCTTATTGATACCAACTTCAAAAGTTAGGGTTGTCTCCAAGTATACTAATTTCCCCTAGTTACCCATCAGATACCTACCACTCATCAATTTATATAAACATTTATGAAGCTGATTATGTCTTCAGTCTATACCAATTCTGGGGGGTAGTAAGTCTCATAAGTTTGTCAGCCACTGTGCAAAAGCAGGGCTTCATTTTAGTTGCCTTAAACTATTTTTCACTTTCAAAGAGTTTTCTAGTCCTGTGTATTGGAGTTTGGTAAACAATACAAAGCTAACAAGATATATAGCCTTCATATGTTTATAATCTTGGATTATAGCCCCTTTCAGTTTTTGTTTTTCCTGCTGAAGAGGCCTCTCTTTTTGGTCCGCTTTGGGTATATATATATATACACACACACACACACACACACAAACAACAACCACCTTGTCAGGTTGTGAGAACTAATTGACTTAAATACGGAAGTATCTCACATACTCTAAGGACTTAATTAACATCAGCTTTCTTCCTCTCTCATCCTTCCTCTTAAATCTTAGTGATTTGTTTTCTGACATATGGTGGTAAAAATTACACAGACTTTAGGGACAGACACACCATGGTTTTGTTCAAAAAGAGGAAAATGGTTTGTTTCCAGTCCTCTTCTTGATAATATATACTTAACATTTCATTGATTCTTTCATCTTGGGGATAAAGAAGTACACAGAGCAACATTCCTTGGGGAATTATCTTTGTCTACTTTCCCGGTTTAAAATGGATAGTTGAGATGTCATCATTCTGTATGTATCATTTGGATTAAGTATAGCCCAATGCCCCCATGTTGTCAGGGATATTCACAGAGGACACTGAAGCAGAACAGAGATGCTTTACTGTCTATATGGTGGCTAGGGATTTGTGAGACAATTTTTCACTGGCTGGGGAAGTGGTAAGGTTTGTCATAATCCCAGCTTGGTTCCCTCAGAATCTATTTCCTTTTGTTTATACAACCAATAAGACCTCTACCTCATTAATATGATGTTGACTTGATTTATCTTAGTATTGTAAAATTTTAGATTAGAAAGAGCCCTTGGATGTCATTTGGTCCAGCAGGCTCCATGATGAATAAATCTACTTTGCATTATCCCTAACAGTTGGTCACCCAACTTTCATTTGAACACCTGAAGTCACGGGAAACTTATCAACTCTCGGGGAGTCCATTCTATCGCTGGATAACTCTGATTGTTAGACACAACTTTGTCATATTAAGCAGAAATATGTTTCCTGGTAACACCCTCCTGCTGATCCTAACTTTTTTCCCATGGAGAGGAATCATATTTGCTTAAAAACATAGAGACTTGTATCTAGACATTTAAAGATCTCTTACAACTCAATAATAAGACAAACAACTCAAAAAAATTAGGCAGAAGACTTGGACACTTCTTAAAAGAAGATATACAGATGGCAAACGAGCACCTGAAAAGATGCTTATCATTAGTCATTACAGAGGGTAAATTAAAACCATAGGAGATACCACTTCATACACAAAAATCCTGACAACACTAAGTGACAGTGAAGATACAGAGCCACTGGACCTCTCATATCTTATAAAGATAAACATAAAATTACCACACAACCCAGCAATCCTACTCCTAGGTATTTACCCAAGAGAAATAAAAACACACATTTCCACGAAGACCTGTACATGTGTATTCTTGTCAATTTTATTTATAATAGCCAAAAACTGAAAGCAACCCAAATGCTCATCAGCTGGTGAATGAATAAGCAAACTGTACTACATTTATTATATAGAACACTACTCAGCAATAAAAAGGAACAAACTACTCATACATGCACTGACAAGGATGAATCTTAAATGCATACTGCTAAATGAAAGAAGCCAGATACAAAAAGCTTTGCATTGTAATATTCAATTTATATGACATTCTGAAAAAGGTAAAACTATAGGGACAGAAAACTGATTATTGGTCACCAGGGTGGAAAGTCAGAGAACTCTGGGGAGAGGCGATATTTTGAGGGTAATGTAAATATTCTGTATCTTGATGGTAGTGGTGTTTACATCATTGTATACATTTGTCAAAATTCAACAACCTGTACGCTAATAAGGTGTGATTCTTATTGTATGTAAATCATATCTCAACAAACCTGACAAAAACAAAAAACAAAGAGATTTAAAAATGGGCCTTTTCCAAGGTAAAGTGATGCAGCCACAAGCCAAGGAACAAAGGCAGTCACTGGAAGCTGGAAAAGATAAGATCCAGAATCTCCTCTTGAGCCTCTGGAGGTAGCATGGCCTGCTGATGCCTTGATTTCAGACTTTTTCCCTCCAGGTCCATGAAAGTATAAATTTCTGTTGGTTTATGTCACTATGCTTATGGTAATTAGTAATGGCAGCCTTAGCAAACTAATATACTCGCTATACTCAGTTTTCTCATCTGTAAATGGGCATATGATAATACTTACTTTATAGGGCTGTAAATGAGAATTAAATGAATCAATATACCTAAGGCACATTAGAGCAGTAGCTGGCACACATTAAGTGCACTTGAAATAGTATTTATTATGACTCTTTAATAGTTAAGTGACCTTAGTTATCTTTAGCCTCCAGTCCCTTCACCTGTTAACTGATAATAATCAAAATATTTAGTTTAACACCCAAAGAAAATAAATAAGTAAATAAGAAATTAAATAAATAAGAGATTACATGGGCCTTTTCCCTTGATGTCTTTTCATCGTAGATTTTATAACAGTTAGCTATTTATTCTTACTTCCAGTCTAATATTCTTATTTTCCTCATAGCCACATTTAAATGTGTTAGAAGTTATAGGCTGTATGACTGAGAACAGTGTTGACAGGTACACAGCTAGGGTAGGAAGCAAAATCATGTCGCTGAAACCTAGCATTGGCTGAACTCTGGATGATCTTTCCTCACACACATACATCTCACCATTTTGGCTCCATACATTCCTGCACCAAATGGTAGCCAGATACAAGTGGGGGCTGCAGGAGACATATTGGGAAGGGCACAGGAGCATGGAAGTTCCAGCCCAGCTCACTGGGGAGGAGCAAATTGAAGCTTGGGAGAGTCATATCTTTGAAATGGTACATATAGATGTAGCTATAGCAAAAGAGACTTGTCAAAATGTAAGGGAGGAAAATCACTTTTTAAAACATTTATCAAGTGGTGTGTACTATACACACCACTGAATCTTGCTTCATCCTTAACCTCTGCAGTGACTACAAAGGACTTACACTTTCTATTTTATCCACTTCTATACTGTTTGCATTTTATGAGGTTCTATTACCTTTATAATCGAGAAAAACAATAAAGTTTTGTTTTTTAAGTTCATCATTGAGGAATGGTTAAATAAATCATAGTATCAATATATCCATGCCATGGAATAATTTGAGGTCATTAAAAAAATGAAATATGTTTGTATATACTAATATGGAAAGACCTCTATGATATATTATTAAGTGAAAAAAGTAAATCATAGGAAAATATGCACAGTATCATCCAGACTAAAAAACAACCAATCCTAAACAAATTATACAAATCCATAATCATATGTTTATATGTAAATACAGAGAGAAAGATCTAGAAGGATACAAATCAAACCAAATATACTAGTTATCTGTGAATAGACATTGATAGGGGAGGGGGGAGTGTGAGGAGGACATTATTTTTTATCTTACATATTTTTGTTTAGTTTAAATTTTCAATAAGCATTATTTTGGTAACAAAATTATATTGATATAAATCAGCATATTGATACTAATGATTATAATTATATATAATTATTATAATTACACTAATATTAACATCAACATAATATTCTTTTAGAAGTCAGTTAGCCCATAAAGAGAGCTTTTGTCTGGTTCCCAAATCCTCATTACAAAGTAATTTTACAATAATAAATATAAAATAGTGTATTATACCCATGCACTTATGGTCAATTAATCTACAACAAAGGAGGCCAGAATATGTAAAAGAATGAAATTAGAACATTCTCTAACAGCATACACAAAAATAAACCCAAAATGGATTAAAGACCTAAATGTAAAACTGGATACCATAAAACTCCTAGAGCAAAAAATAAAAAGGCAAAACACTCTCTGACATAAATCACAGCAATATCTTTTTGGATCCGTCTCCTAGAGTAATGGAAATAAAAACAAAAATAAACAAATGGGACCTAAGTAAACTTAAAAGCTTTTGCACAGCAAAAGAAACCATAAACAAAACAAGAAGTCAACTTACAGAATGGAGAAAATATTTGCAAACAATGAGACCAACAAGAGATTAATCTCCAAAGCATAGACACAGCTCATAAAGCTCAATATAAAAGAAAAACCCAATCAAAAAACGGGCAGAAGATCTAAATAGATATTTCTCCAAAGAAGTCATATAGATGGCCAAAAGGCACATGAAAAGATGCTCAACATCACTAATTAGAGAAATGCAAATCAAAACTACAATGAGGTATCACACATCAGTCAGAATGGCCATCATCAAAAAGTTTACAAAAATAAATGTTAGAGAGGGTGTGGAGAAAAAGGAACCCTCCTACATTGTTGGTGGGGATGTAAATTGGTACAGCCACTATGGAGAACAGTATGGAGGTTCCTTAAAAAACTAAAATTAGAGATACCATATGATCCTGCAATCCCACTCCTGGGCATATATCCAGAGAAAACTCTAATTCGAAAAGATACATGCACCCCAATATTCATAGCAGCACTATATACAATAGCCAAGACATGGAAGCAACCTAAGTGTCCATCGACAGATGAATGGATAAAGAAGATGTGGTATATATACACAATGGAATACTCAGCCATAAAAAAGAATGAAATAATGCCATTTGCAGCAACATGAATGGACGTAGAGATTATCATACTAAGTGAAGTAAGCCAGACAAATGTCATATGATATTGCTTATATGTGGAATCTAAAAAGAATGATACACTCGAACTTATTTACAAAACAGAAACAGACTCACAGACATAGAAAACAAACTTATGGTTACCAAAGGGGAAAGGGTGGAAGGGATAAATTAGGAGTTTGGGATTCAAATATACACACTACTATATATAAAATAGGTAACCAACAAGGACCTACTGTATAGCACAGGGAACTATACTAAATATCTTGTAATAACTTATAATGGAAGAGAATGTAAAAAAAAGTGTATATATATATATATATATATATGTATAACTGAATCTCTTTGCTGTACACTTGAAACTAACACAACACTGTAAACCAACTATATTTCAATAAAAAATGAATATAAAATGGAGAAAAGACAGTCTCTTCAATAAGTGGGGCTAGGACAGCTGGACAGCTACATGTGAAAGAATGAAATTAGAACATTTTCTCACACCATATACAAAAATAAACTCAAAATGAATTAGGTGAATAAACTCACCAAAATGTGACTGGTAACCATAAAACTCCTAGAAGAGAATGTAGGCAGAACACTCTGACATAAATCATAGTAATATTTTTTTGGATCTGTCTCCTAAGGCAAAGGAAACAAAAGCAAAAATAAACAAATGGGACCTAATTTAAATTATAAGCTTTGCACAGCAAATGAAACCATCAACAAAATGAAAAGACAACCTACTGAATGGGAGAAAATAGTTGCAAATGATAAGGGGTTAATATCCAAAATACATAAACAGCTCATACACTCAATATCAAAAAAAAAACAATTAAAAAATAGGCAGAAGACCTGAATATTCATTTTCCTAAAGAAGACATACAGATGGCCAACAGGCACATGAAAAGGTGTTCAACATTATTAATCATCAGAGAAATTCAAATCAAAACCATGTCACCTCACAACTGTCGGAATGACTATCATCAAAATGAACACAAATAACAAATGTTGGTGAAGATGTGCAGAAAAGGAAACCCTCATACACTGCTCTGGGAATGTAAATTGGTGCATCCACTGTGGAAAACAGTATGGAAGTTTCTCAGAAAACTAAAAATAGAACTACCATATGATTTGGCAATTCCACTCCTGGATATATATCCAAAGAAAACAAAAACACTAATTGAAAAAGATACGTGCACCCCAATATTCATAGCAGCATTAACACATATATATGGAATTTAAGAAAAAAAATGTCATGAAGAACCTAGGGGTAAAACAGGAATAAAGACACACACCTACTTGAGAATGGACTTGAGGATATGGGGAGGAGGAAGGTAAGCTGTGACAAAGCGAGAGAGAGGCATGGACATATATACACTACCAAACGTAAGGTAGATAGCTAGTGGGAAGCAGCCACATAGCACAGGGAGATCAGATCGGTGCTTTGTGACTGCCTGGAGGGGTGGGATGGGGAGGGTGGGAGGGAGGGAGACGCAAGAGGGAAGGGATATGGGAACAGACGTATATGTATAACTGATTCACTTTGTTATAAAACAGAAACTAACAGACCATTGTGAAGCAATTATACTCCAATAAAAAAAAACCAAAAAAATATTATTTACAATAGTCAAGATATGGAAGCAACCTAAGTATCCATCAACAGACGAACAGATATAGATGTGGTATATATATATATATATATATATATATATATATATACACACACACACACACACACAATGGAATACTACTCAGCCATAAAAAATAATGAAATTTTGCCATTTGCAACAACATGGATGGACCTGGAGGGTATTATGCTTAGTGAAATAAGTCATCGACAGAGAAAAACAAATACTGTATGTTATCACTTATATGTGGAATCTAAAAAACAAAACAAACTAGTGAATATAGCAAAAAAGAAACAGACTCACAGGTATAGAGAACAAGTTAGTGGTTACCAGTGGGGAGAGGGAAGGGGGAGGGGCAAGATAGGGGTAGGGGATAAAGCGGCACAAACTACTATGTATAAAATAAATAAGCAACAAGGATATATTGTATAGCTAGCACAGGGAATAACTGAACTATAAACTGAGCATAATCTATAAAAATTTTGAATCACTCTGTTGTACACCTGACACTAATATAATATTGTAAATCAACTATACTGTAATTTAAAAAAAAGGAAAACAAGAACAACAACAACAAAATAAATTGAAGATTCCCTATACAGTATGGAGGTGAGTATAAAAGATCATATTGTGGCCCAAACTTTTTCTGCCTAATGTCCTCTCACCCTGATGGTGTCTAATATATCACCAATAAATTAAGGTTAGTATAATTTTAAAAAGTGACACAAAGCAGAGTTTTCAAATGGAAACCTGAATAAGTTATTTTATCAGTTTGCTAGGGCTGCAATGAAAAGTACTACAGACTAAGTGGCTTAAACAACAGAAATTTTCTTTCTCACAATTTTGGAGGTTGGAAGTCCAAGATCAAGGTTTCGACAAGGTTGTTTCTTCTGATGCCTCTCCTCTTGGTTTGTAGATGGTGATCTTCTCCCTGTCTCTTCACATGGTCTTCTCTCTGTGTGTGTCTTTTTCCTAATCTCCTCTTATAAGGACACCAGTCATATTGATTAGGGCCCATCCTAGTGACCTCATTTTCATTTAATTACCTCTTTAAAGACCCTATCTCCAAATATGGTCATATCCTAAGTTACTGGAGGTTAGGATTTCAACATATGAATTTTGAGGGGACACAATTCAGCCCATAACAGTTCTATTATTTAGGAATTGCACCTATTTCTAAAAAGGTAAATAATTACAATCATTTTTAACTTTAAATGGGAAACTAGAGAATTTAGTATGCAAAACATTCAAAATACAAATGAATTCTCAGATAATGAGTTAAACGTTTGCTTAAAATGATTGATGGCCCTTTTTGAAGATGAACAACTGTGGTCAATACATTACTCTTGATTATATGTGGATTGCCTGACAGATTGTGCCTAATCTCATTTCTAAATTCATCCCTTAGCCTTACCAATCCTTGGACTCTACCAAGTTTTTAACCTCTAGTTTATCCCATAGCCTCACTTTAGGAGTAGAGGAGGGAAGACCTTCTACTCAAGATCTTCAAAATACAGATAGTAACATGCTGAATGAGATCATCCATGCAAAACACTCTTATGAAAGCAAATATTGTGTTTTCTAGTACGGTCTATGGAAGAACAGACGGCCTCATGCCTTAAAGAATTTCTGAGTCCTGTATAATCAAGGATGACATAATATATAATATTCTGGACTGTGGTTCAGATGATCTGAGCTTTAGTCCTTTCTGTGCACTAGAATCAGCATGACTAGGTCAAAATATTTTACTTCTTGGGGTCTCAGCTGTTCTACTTACAAAATATGAGTGCAAGGATTTTGACAATATATTTGCAAGGGTAGTAGTTGGAATTATAGTCCTGAAATATCTTATCCTTCTTAGAAGAAAGATCTTTTAGGTCCTTTCCAATGTTAATAATAATAGTATCTATTACTACTTATTTTGTACTTATCATATGCCATGCATGAGCCAAGAGACTTACATACATCATCTCATTTAGTGCTTTAAACCATGAAAGGTAGGTATTGTTATTCCCATTTTACAGGGGAAGAAAGTGAAACTTAGCTTAAGTTCCCCAAGGTCATATATATAGTAAGCAGCAAAGTCAAGATTTGATCCCTGGTACATATGACACCAAAGTCTGCTAATTTGCTTCTTAACAGTGCATTAGAGATTGAAATTTATCAGGAAGTGTATTAGTTTCCTAGAGCTGTCATAACAAATTATCACAAACTGGGTAGCTTAAAACAACATAAATTTATTCTCTTACAGTTTTGGAGGCAAGAAGTCTGAAATTAAGGTATAGGCAAGGCCATGTTCTCTCTGAAGGCTCCAGGGGAGGATGCTTCCTTGTCTCTTCCTAGCTTCTGGCCATTTCTGGCAATCCTTGGTGTTCCTTTGTGGCAACAAATCTCTAATCTCTGCTTCTGTCTTCACATGGCTGTCTTCTCTCTGTGTGTATCTGTGTATCCAAATTTCCCTCTTCTTGTAAGGACACCAGCCATAGGGTCCACCCTAATCCAATGTGACCTCATCTTAACTTGATTGCATCTGCAAAGATCCTATTTTTAAATAAATTCACATTCACAGGTTTTGGGTGGACATGAATTTTGGAGGGACACTCTTCAACCCAGTAGAGGAACCATTAAGCAGACAAGAAATGGAAAAACTTTTGCAGTATGTCTGACTATGGTTTTCCTAAGCTGTGAAAAATGAATAAAAGGTTACGTGATTTGAGGCTTTCATTTCTTTGTCCCTTATATTTTCTTTGCTTATGCCAAATAATGTTCCTACTGGCAGTCATATGTTGTACTGTATTCTAAGTTAATAGTGTAGTATAATTTGAAAGAAGTCACAGATTCACATGGTTAGAACTGACTTCAGATACTAATTAGGCCTGTTGGTCTGCTTCTAGGCAAGGCTCACTGATTCATGCCAGAGAGTTGGGTGCCTGATACTTCCTGAATAGTTTTCATGGCATCTCCTAGTAACCTGCCCTAGTGTTCAGAAGCTCTTTTCAAGTCTAACTTTCAAACTTCTGGCTACAATTGAATCTAATTTTAGTTTATGGATTCTACTGTGTTGAGAATCCTGACATATAAAAAAATGTTACAATGAGATTGTTAATACTTAACATTTACAAAGCAGTTTAATGCTACATATTTTACTCCTATATACTTTTATTCCTTCTAGCTTACAGTAAATCTGTAAGATGTTATTAAACTAGCCTTATTTTACAGAAATTGAAGTTCAGAGAAGTTGAGTTACTTACCAAAGGTCATAGAGCTAGTAAATGATAGAGCTGGAACTCCAACCCACAACTTCTGTCCCTAAATCCTGTGCTTTGTCCCATTACACCCCACTTCAGAATAAAGAAGCAAAGTCTAATCTTATTTTTTGTGTGTTTTGATAAATTTAAGAGCTATCAGGAGAGAAGTGCTTTGGAATTACAGAATTCTAGAGTCAGAGGGACCTTAAAATCATACATTGTGGTAACAGTTTCCTAAAGAGTTCAAATTCTGGTAACTGGATTGATGCTATTAGAAAAGCTTTGAACTGAGTTTGGCTTACAAATGACACTCTACACTGTTGTGGTTGAGTTCATTGACAACACACAAGAAATGAAAATATACTACTTTGGACACTAGAAAAATGATCATTTGAGCATCAATTTTCTGAGTAAGGAGGTCAACTAAGCAAATGAGGGAGTTGTACACTAAAAAGTAAAAAGAACAAGTATAGGTTTGCTTAACAGCATGGACTTTGAAATCAGGTAGTTCTGGGTTTGCATCCTACCACTTACTAGCTAGATGACCTGGGATAAGTTATTTAACCTCTCTAAACTTCAGTTTCCTTCTCAATAAAGTGGATATAAGAATGTCTACATCATTGTGTTGATGTAAATATTGAAAGATTATACACACACACACACACAATACTTAGAAGGGTACTCTGCACAATAAGTTGTTGTTTCCAATAATAATAACAACAATATTGTCATTATTCCTATTATGGTGGAGCATCATCTAGGCCCCCACCCAACTTATCTTGAAAGGTTATTGTGGAAAATGACATTTATTTATAAATATTTATATATGTATACAGAAAATGATCTCTGACTTTAAGAACCATCCATAACAATAAGAGGCAACTCAAGACTTGCTCTAAGGCTGTAACAAAAGTAGCAAACATTTATTAAGTCATCAGTATGTGCTTTATTCACCACTGTTCTAAGGGCTTTACGTGCATACCTCATTAAATTTTCATAATAACTGTATGAAATAGGTATTATTATTATTTCTATTCTACATATGAATAAAGTGAGCACAAGGAGGTCAAATAATTTACTAGGAAGTAGTGGAGCCAGGATTTGAATTTAGACAGTTCTCATACTTTTAACTACAATGCTCTACTATCTTCCCACCACTCTGCTCTATTGTCTCTAGAGCCAACACTTCTGTTAAATGAGTAATAGCAAACTGCAGCTTTAAAACAGCATAATATGAAAGTTATGTAGTTAATGAATTACAACAATTCCCATGAAGTGAGAATTAAAAGTGGCTATATGAATACTTATTGTTATACCTGATAAAATAATGTGAAACTAAAGGTTTGTTAAGACACATGTTTAGCTTACACATTTTTTAATGAAGAATGCCTCAGTCTGTTTAGAATGGTAGTATAAATTGCAGATCAGTCCAAGATGGGGGTGAGGAGTGAAGAGTAGTATAGCAAATATATTGGAACTGTGATGGTGAAGGACTTAGCCCTTAAAAGCCCTGCTGTGGGGCCCTTACTCCATGCCTTGAAGAGGGAATGAATTGGGCAGAAAGGCAAGGTACCTAGGACAATAGTGATGAACCAAGAGAAAGTCTAGGGTTAGTATGGCAAACAGAGTGGCTACCTGTGCCCTTTTCTATCATAAATCCTGGTAACTTCAAATTCCTGTCCTACAGCCAGAGGAGCTACTTAAAATATGTTCTGCTCTATCTCTGGGTAAGCTTCCTAAAAAACATTATCCTAAACTTTCCACTAAACTCAGTGTATTCCTGGGAGAGTTGCTCAATTTTTAGGCTTTAATGTAATTCACTTTTAGACAGAAAGAGGGATGCAGTCCTGACCAAAACAATTTATAATACCCGCTTACCTTTTTCTGCTGGGCTCAAGACAGTCACTGTGAAAAGAGAGAGAGGTCAAGATTAGTGATACTTAGAAACATTATTTTTCTAATGCATTTTTCCGTAGCATCATTTTTAGTAATTTATTCAATGATACTTTAGGAAACCACCAGCCTGCTAACATAACAGAAGGCAAGGATGATTAAATTCTATCTTTTGCTACCTTCCTTCATTTTAAACCTTGAATAAGAATTTCTACTCATTCAACAAATACAAGGATAATCTGACTTTAAAAAAGCCAACAAATGGGAAACACTCAAGCTATATAACATGGCAGTAAGAACTTAAAAGATGATAAATTAGGAGATGACTATTCATTTTCCCAAAGTATTCACTGTAGAACATCTTTAAAAACCAAGTTTCTCTTGTATATTTAGAGGCAATATAGTGTAGAGGTTGCATGCGAGCTCTGATGTCAGATTTTCTGGGTTAGAAGCCCAGTTGCACTATTTTGTGACCCTGGGTAAGTTCCTTAACTTCCATAACATTGCCTACCTCACAAGGTTACTTGAGAATTAGATGAGTTAACGTATGTAAATGCTGTCTAGAATAGTATCTAGCACGAGGCAAGTACTTAATGAATATTAATTATTATATTTGAATGAAGATTTCATAGAATATTAGAACTGGAAGGGACTTTAGCGATTATCTGGTTTATCTGTCTCATTTACAGATGGGAAAAATGGACTAGAGTAGTATCATATGATTTGTCCAAGGTCACAGAACAAGTTAGTGGTGGAGTTGGGACTATATTCCAGTCTCCAGGACTTTTTCCATGTATTATGTCTACCTTCTCCAATCATTCCTTGTTGGCTTACTGTGATATATATGTAACTTCTGTTCAGAATGTCATTTGTACAAAATGGGGCCTACCTGTCTTTACTCACCACCAACATCTGTGTGCATCTGTACTAGGTGCTAAGGTAAAGTGAAATTATAAGGCATAGATCTCAATCTTGAGAAGCTATTAAATTAAAGTAGTTTTCATACACATTGTTAAACTCTTAAGGATCAGAAAAGGGGAAAAATCCAAACAGAGAATGAGACTATACTCTAGGGGTTATTTCCTCAGGTTCTTCATTAGTCATAACTTCTCCTCTTTATTTGCAGGTCTATTTTGTTGAGTCTTTAAAAAATGCTCCTTGTAATGATCTTTTGAATGGACTTTGTTAAAACTGTTCCATTTTGTCTGTGCTAAAAATCCGACCAGATGATGTCCTCGTTTTTCTAATACACTGGCCTGGAGATTGATACCAATTTCTTTTTTTTTTTCTTTTCAGTTAGAGAATCCTGGTTAAGAATGATTGACAGAAGCACATCCTCTACTTTGACAAATAGAAGTGGAAACAAGAAGTCTTGATGGGTCAACATGGGATTTCATGATTTCGCACATACATGTTGTGTGACTACATCAGTCCCACTAGGCCCTGAATTGGGTTAATAACATCTCTTTAAAATGGAACTAGAGAGAGCACAGTTGCTTGGAGAACAATATTAATAAAGAGTAACTGACAAATTGCTGTTTGGTATATCTCCTTCTACCTCTATCGATGAACAATTACTGCAAAACAAAAAGTGGAGATCCTAACTCCCATTTGCTTGGTCACTTGCTAGAGCATTTGTGGGTGAGAGAAGGAGAACATCCAGTGCTTTGCAGATATTGGAATGAGACAATGTATATAACAGAAAAATGGGTGGGGACCTGTGAAGTCTCTAGGTGGGGGATAGATGTTTTTAAGTAATTTTAGGACCATCATGTGCAAGTGGGATTAGTTTATATGATCCAAGAACAGACGGCAGAAATAGAATCAATGAGTAAAAACTGCAGGTCAACACATTTCAGTTCAATAAAAGAGAAGATAATGATGATGATGATGATGATGATGATGATGATGATGATGATGATGATGATGATGATGATGGTGATGATGATAACGATGGGCAGCCAGACTGGCAGCATTGGGAAGGAATAAGTTTCCCATTATAAACACTTGGAAGTGTCCTGTAGGACATTTAGACATTAGTTAGGTATTGGACTTGACTTTTAAAGTCTTTTCACTCCTAAAATCTATACGGAGTCAATAAGTCTAAGGGAAAAATATTTTCTTGTAAAATTCCCTGTTAGAAGTTACATACTTCTGAGAAAAAAAAAAGTGGTCTTTATTCTAAAACATTGTGGCACTTACCTTGGTAGTTCTGCCTTTCCTTTATTTTTCTAATGTTGCCTTTTGCGTTATTAAAGGAAAAGACTAAGATACTTCAGTCATATTTAAAATGAAAATGACTAAACTTTTCTAAAATGAATCCTTTCTCATGAATCTCTTGGGGAAATTTACACTTAGCCATACTATGGGTAATTTGTCATGCATGATTATAGAGTGATGTGGTGATATGTGTAATTACACACCTGTTCTGTTCCTTCAAATTTTAGCTCACTACCCAGCAAGTTAAGTGACTGGGGTTATCATCAAATAGCTTTTTTTACTCTCTCCTCTTTTCTTTTACCTGTTTACTGACTCTTTGCAACCAAGTATGGAGAAAAGGTATGGAAGGGTAAAATATATGCAAGGGCTTTTCATCAAAGACAACTAGTTTCAAACGAAAGCATATATCAGGACTTCCTTTAAATAGACACATTTTAGAATTCACAGAAGGGTATTGGTAGAATAAACCTAATTTGGGGCTATATGCGGATGGTCAACAATGTTAGTCCAAGGACATGGAAGAAATTCTACAACGGTGCTGTCCAAGAGAAATATAATACAAACCATGTAATTTAAATGTTCTAGTAGGAACATTTTTTTAAGTTAAAAATAATAAAAAAGTGGAGTTAACTTTAATAATATATTTTATTTAATCCAATATATCAAAAATATCATTTCAACATGTTATCTGCACAGATTATTAACTATATATTTTGCATACTTCTTTTTGCATTAAATTTTTGAAATCTGGTGCATATTTTAAGTTTTCCAGCACATCTCAATTCAGATGCCATATTTCATGTGTTTAATAGCCACATATGGCTAATGGCTACCAAATTAGTGAAGCTCAAAAGGACTTGTGGAAGGAGAGTGGGAAGGCTGAAAATATGAGTCTAGTGAGATGAGTGCTTAGTTACACCATGAAGTTCTCTTTTAATTGATGACTCATTTGGGAAGGGAGTTTATTGCAGTGATGCTTAGCAATCATCACTGATGAATATGGTATGTATTCATATTATGGCTCTGTCACTTACTTGTTCTGTGATTAATTATTTAATCTCTTTGTGCCTCAGTTTTTTATCCATAAACTGAGGATAAATTAATTTATGTTATAAGGTTGTTATAGGAACTAAATTATAAAATACATGTAAAGTACTTGGGTGCCTGATACATAATAGGTAGTTAATTATTGTTAGCTATTTATTATTTTTCTGAAAAAGGTAAACTGTTCAGTGAGCTTAGGTTTTATAATAGTTTGGGACAAAACAAGTCTTATCTTTAAAATTATTTATGATATTGATCCCAAAGTTAAATAGGATGGTTTTAAAATAATGTATTCAATGTCAAAATGAATATATTTGATACTCACTTTTTCCAATAGATGTTTCTTATACTTTAGGTTAGGAGAGAGAATAGAATTTGAATTGGAGAACCTAGATACATTTCTCATTATGTTCTGCTTGTTGAAAGCCAACTAATCATGCCAGTCTTCATGTACTCCTCTGAAAAAGTTACTCATACTAGCCATTCATTTACTTTTTCAGCAGCCATTCCCAAATCTAGATGATTTTAATACCCATCTAAGGAACTGATAAAAATATAAAGTCTAGGGCCCCCTTCATATAACACATCTCTGGGTGGAGGTGTAGGAATCTGTATTACAAAAAACTCAGCAGGTGATTACGATTATCAGCCAGGTTTAAGAATCATTGGACTTATTTTAGATGTTTCATATGATACTTAACTACTCAGATGTGATGCTTTTAACTGTTTCATATATGGATGAGTTATAAAACTCTTTTAGATATAAGAATACCATGATTCATATAGGCTTAAATGGATAGCTTTTACTTCTATAGAAATTTGGTTTCTAGAAACTGTTCCTTCTGTTTTTTTGCCTTATCAGTTTTCATGTCTTCTGACTCTCTTTGAAGAAATTCTAGCTTCTCAGTAGGATTATTTCCTGGACCTTTTAATTTTAATTTCAAAATGGATACTGTTAATCACCAAAAATGGCAGAGTAGGGAATTCCAGGCTTCTGTCCTTCCCTAAAGGCCATGAATGAAGTGGCAGAAACTGTCAGAATCAACTTTTGCAGAACTCTGGAAACTGAAAGTTGGGACCTTGAAAAGAAAACAAAATTTACAAACCTTTAACTAGACTGGACAAGAAAAAAGAAGGGAAGACTCAAATTACTAATATCATAAATGAAAGTGGAGATATTAATAGAGAACATTCATAAATGGAAAGGATTATAATAGAATAGTAGGAACAATTTTATGCTAACAAACTGGATAACCTAGATGAAATGGATAAATTCCTAGAAACACAGAAACTACCAAAACAGACAAAAGAAGAAAGAGAAAATCTGAGCAAATTTTTAACAAGTAAAAGATTGAATCAGTAATCAAAACCTCCCAACAAAGAAAAAAGCCAAGACCAGATGGCTTCACTGGTAAACTGTACTAAATATTTAAAGAATTAACACCAATCCTTTTCAAACTCTTACAAAAAATTGAAGAGAATTCATAAACTTTGTCCATCCACATTTATATGTTTTCATGCAGTTCTTTGGATAAGTGGGGTTAATGTTATTTACTGGTGATAATAATCAAGACTAATACATGAATCTTAAAAATGATTAAAAACCAATAGCAGGGCTTCCCTGGTGGTGCAGTGGTTGAGAGTCCACCTGCCAATGCAGGGGACACGGGTTCGTGCCCCAGTCTGGGAAGATCCCACATGCCGTGGAGCGACTAGGCCCATGAGCCATGGCCGCTGAGCCTGTGCTTCCGAAGCCTGTGCTCTGCAACGGGAGAGGCCACAACAGTGAGAGGCCCGTGTACCGCAAAAAAAAAAAAAAAAAAAAAAAAACAATAGCAGAACATTTGTGTAGGCTTAAGGAAAACTTCATTATTATTTAGAAAAACGAATATGATCAAATTTGATTTCATTCTAAATCCATTCACATTATCATAAGATATTATATTTGTCTATGAAAGAAGAAAAGCTGCTGGATTTAAGTAAAGAATCATCTTACCCTTAAATAACAACTTAAATAGAGCAAATTATATAAATTCTGGCTAGTGGTGAGGGGGAAGTTTCTGCCAGCTGAGGAATAAAAGACATTATTCTGCCATTTGCTACAACATATGTGTTCCAATGCTAACTATTAAAATCTTGATTACGATTTATGTACAGCCATTTCAAATATAAAACCCCATATTAAACAGTAAGTTTGTGAAAGCAAGCTCAAGTTTCTCATTAAAGATTATTTTCAAAAAGTTAAAAAAAATAATTGAAGAGAACACTTTCTAACTCATTCTATGAGGCCAGCATTGTCCTGACACCCATGCCAGATAAAGACATCACAAGAAAAGAAAACTACATACATCTTTTATGAATATAGATGCAAAACTACTCAAGCAATTACTAGCAAACCAAATTCAACAGCATATTAGAGGATTACACATCATGATCAAGTGACATGCACCCAAGAAATGTAAGGGGTGATTCAACACATGAAAATCAATTATGTAATACAGTACATTAACAGAATGCAGGAAAAAATCCACACATTCATCTCAATTGATGCTAGAAAAGCATTTGACAATATTCCACACACTTTCATGAAAAAAAATGCTCAAGAAATGAGAAATAGAAGAGAAGTTCCTCAACTTGATAAGGGGCATTTACGGAAAACCCACACCTAACAGTATACTCAATGGTGAAAGGTTGAAATCTCCCTCAGCTAAGAAATAGGGTCAGGATGTTGATTTTCATCAATTCTATTCAACATTGTACTGATAGTTCTAGCCAGTGCAACTAGGCAAGAAAAAGAAAAAAAAGCATCCAAATTGGAAAAAAGAAATAAAATTATTTTTATTTGCATATAATATGATTCTAGGTATAAATAATTCTAAAGAATCCACCAAATAAAACCCTCTTAGAACCAGTGAACAAATTCAAGCAAAGTTGCAGAACACAAGATCAACACTCCATATCAGTTTTATTTCTAAATACACTAGCAGTGAACAATCAGAAAAGGAAATTAAGAAAGCTATTCCATTTATAATAGCATCAAAAAAAATACTTGGGAATAAATTTAACCAAGGAAGCTCAGGACTTATACACTTAAAATTCCAACACACTGCTGAAAGTGACTGAAGACCTAAATAAATGAAGAGATATCCCATGCACATGGATTGGAAAACTTGATTTTAAGATGGCATTCTCTTTAAAACAATACACAATTCAGTACAATCCTTATCAAAATTCCAATGAATATTTTGCAGAAGTGTAAAAGCTGATCCTAAAACTCATATGGAATTGCAAGAGACCCTAGCCAAAACAGTCTTATAAAAGAAAAATAAAGTTGGAGGACTCACACATCTTGACTTCAAAATTTAAAACAAAGTTATGGTAATCAAAACAAGTGTGGTACTGGCAAAGGAACAGACAAACGAATCAATGGTACAGAATTAAGAGTACAGAAATAAATCCAGAGCTCTATGGTCAATTGGTTTTTGACAATCATGTCAAGGTTATTCAATGGGGTAAGAATAGTCTCTTCTATAAATGATGCTAGCACAACTGCATAGCCATATGCAAAGAATGAACCTGGACTCCTCCCTCACACCATACACAAAAATGAACTCAAAATGGATCAAAGGCTTAAATGTAAGAGATAAAACTATAAAGCTCTTAGAAGAAAACACAGGGGTAAATCTTTATGACCTTGCATTTGGCAATGGGTTCTTAGATATGATACCAAAAGCATAGGCCACAAGTAAAAAATATAGATAAATTGAATTTTATCAAAATTAAAAACGTTGTGTATCAAATGATGCTATCAAGGAAGTGAAAAGACAATTCACAGAATGGGAGAAAATATCTGTGAATCATTTATCTGATAAGGGTTGAGTATCCAAAATACATAAGGAAATCTTATAATTCAACAACAAAAAGATAAATAACCCAATTAAAAACGTGCAAAGGACTTGAATAGACATTTCTTTAAAGAAGATATACAAATGGCCAACAAACACATGAAAAGATGCTCAGTATCACTAGTCATCAGGGAAATGCAAATCAAAATCACAGTGAGATACCACATCATACCCACTATGATGGCTATAATTAAAAAAAAGGAAAATAACAAGTTTTGGTGAGAATATGGAGAAATTGGAACCCTCCAACATTACTGATAGAAATGTAGATTGTGCAGCCATTGTAGAAAATAGTTTGGAGGTTCCTCAAAAAGTTAAACATAGAATTAACATACAGCCCAGGGCTTCCCTGGTGGCGCAGTGTTTGAGAGTCCGCTTACCGAGGCAGGGGACACGGGTTCGTGCCCTAGTCTGGGAGGATCCCACATGCTGGAGAGCAGCTGGGCCCGTGGGCCATGGCTGCTGAGCCTGCACGTCCGGAGCCTGTGCTCCACAACGGGAGAGGCCACAACAGTGAGAGGCCCGCATACCACAAAAAATAAAAAATAAAAATAAATAAATAAACATACAGCCCAGCTTTACCACCCCTCTCCCTGGTATTTACACAAAAGAGTTGAAAACAAGTATTTAAACAAATACTTGTACATCAATGTTTATAGCAGCACTATTCAGAATAGACAAAAAGTAGAAACAACCCAAATGTCCATCAACCATCAAGGGATGAATGGATAAGATGGATAAAGTGTGGTATACAATGGGACATTATTCAGCTATAAAAAGAAATGAAGTACTGTTACATACTACAATGTGAATAAACCTCAAAAACATAACACCAATTGAAAGAAGCCAGGCACAAAAGGAGATATACTGTATGATACCACTTATGTGAAACATCCAGAATCCATAGACAGAACACAGATTAGTGGTTGGTAGAGACTAGGGGAAGGAGCGAATGGGGAGTGACTGTCTAATGCCTATGAGGTTTTCTTCTGGGGTGATGAAAGTGTTTTGGAACTAGATATTAGTGATGGCTGTATAACATTGCGAATGTACTAAATGTCATTAAATTGAATGCTTTAAAATGGTTAATTTTATGTTATGTGAATTGTACCTTAAAAAATGGATCCTGTTACTTTTCTCCCCGTTTAAAGTCTAAGCTTATTTTCTTGAGTCAAGCAGAATCCTATATCTTCATTAATAATAGTAATAACAAGTTATTATTTAATGAGCTCTTACAATGTGCTGTCAACTGTGATGCATGCTTTTCATGCACCATATTATTTAAATCTCATAACAATGCTATAATGGCATATAGTAGGTGATAAGAAAGTATTTGTGGTATGAATGAACAACTATATAAGCAAAGTGCACGTGAGGCAACTGAAGTTGAGAGAGATTAGGTAAGTTGCATCAGGTACCCTAATTAGTAAGTGGCAGAATCCAAACTCAGATTTATAAGACAAAAATACCACTTTTGACTTCAGCTCTTACCTGATATTAGGGAGAAAGACATCAGGTTCTGTTTTTAGAAAGAAGTTAGGTCCTTAATATTACCTTTTGAGTCATACTGAAACTCAAATCTGTTGTTTTGGTTGTGTTGCTTTGGTTATCAGGCAGCTTTGATATCCAATTCTATATTATTTACTAAATATGTGAGTTTAGGAAAATTTGATCTAACCTTTCTGAAACCAAGGCCACTCATTTGTTAACGACTGTCAAGTGAAGATGACAGGATGGACTGGTGGAACCAATGCTACCTTACCCTTCTGGTTTTTAAATAATGGAATCTGATGTAAAATGTTAAGAAAACACTGTGCAGGCTGGTGTTCTGTGCGGGGATGTCCAACAGGACAAATAGGAGTCTTAATGTGAGGTGATTGGAAATATACTGGGACCTCACACTGAATGAACAGGGAACATTGTAGAACACAGTTTTAAGGGTATTAGAAGTGGGATTCTAGTACTGAAGTCACAATAACTTAGTGGAATCTCCTTTGAGAAGAGATAGGGATTCTTCAGTGTGAGAGGCAAGGGGAGATCTCACTATGAGAAAAGCAGAGGCTATTTTGTGAGGAGACAGGATATACCATGAAGACTACACTGTGAATTGATTAGAACACTATAAAGCCATTAGTGATAGAGATAGGGGGCTGGGGGTAATCCAAGTGGGATAGGGTCTTGAGATTTGGGTCCGGAAATACTGTGGAATTCTGAGTTTGAAAGCAGAAGATACACTGTGGGAACCATTTTATAGATATGGAGGGGATGAAATGCTCCCTGGTGTTACAGGACAGGGTACAAAGAGGAGACCCCGGATTTATAAAAGGGTGGTCTAAAGAGAGGGAACAAGAAATGAGGCTCCCATTGGAAGGGGCAGGAAATACTAGAAACCCCCGTAGGAAAGGATGGTGTTTCCCTAGTTCGAGAAGACAAGGGACAAGTGCAATCCTAGAGGAAAATAAGTGAAGATAATAATAAGAACCCAGATGAAGAGGATGGCAAAATGTGTGGCTAACAGTGGAAGAGTATTGCAGGAGGTAGAGAGTAGGTTTCAAAAAAAGATAGCAAGGGGAGATGATCATTAGAAAAGTAATGGCCCTTGGAAGGGGTGTGGGGGATACTGTGGGAACCCTTGTGGGAGGGTAATGAGGATACTCTAGTGTGAGAAGACAGTGGACAAAGCAGGTCCATAGTGTGATAAAGCAGGGTGACTAGTATGAGGTTCAGAAAACAATGTGGGGCCCCAAATGGGAAGGAGTGAAAACACCTCAAAGCAGGCAGGCAGGAGACTACAGGGAGCTCCAGTGTGACAAAATCAGGGCCTCTTGCATGAGGCAGGACAGGATGTACTGCAGGACTCATATTCCTCTGGAGAACATGAGAAAATGTTGAAGCCACAGGGAAAGAGGAATGGAGGGCTTATTACTTTGTGAAAAGGGAAGACCACAGTGGGATAGAACAAGGTGTACTGTGGGGTCCCAAGTGGCAGAAAAATGTGAATCACTTCAGCTGGCTTGAGAGGATCACGGGAAAAAGAGGAATCCTAGTGTTGGATAAAGGCGAGCTAGTAAGAGAGTACAGGAAATATTTTGGGATGCCTAGTAGGAAGGAATGGGAAAATGTGGGGCTTCTAGTTGGGTGAATTGGTGGGATTCATAGTGTAAGTGGACAGTTTAAGTATACAGGGTATGTTGTTTCCTCAACTCAGTAGGATGGGAGCCCCCAGAACCAGAGCACAAGGCACAAGTGGTTGTCCTGTGGAAAAAGCCAGTAAATTCTTGTGGGTAGGGCCAGGAAATAATGTAAGAAACCTCGGGTAGGAAGCGATGGTGACATGGCGGGACCCTCGTGGCAGGCCGCAAGAAATACTGTGGGAAGCCAGAGGTTGGAGACCATGAGCTCTCCAGGGAGCTAAAGGAAAACCGCAGTGTGAGGGCTAAGAACAGAGGGGGAGCATAATTTCCCCATCTTAGGTGCTAGCTCCACTTACCCAAGCAGAGTTCAAAGACGTAGGCATAGTAGGACCAGAGCACGACGAGGACAATAACAAGCACAGGCACCCAGGAAAGTACACGGCGGCAGCACCGTAGCCCCCCGGACAGAGCCATCTTCCAGCCCCGCCGCATCTTCGGCTCGAAGATCGACCGAGCAGGCCTGCTGGCGCTGGGTCGGAACTGCTGGGGCAGCAGTTGAGAGGCGGGAAGGCGCGCTGTGCGGCGCTCCACTGCTTAGCCTGGCGGGAACAGTCTCCCCTAGTCGATACCACCTGTGGGGCTGCAGGGCAGAGTGCGTCCTGCCTGGCACAATAGGCATGAGTCACGGCGAGAAGGAACTGGCGGTGTTGGAGCGGAAAGTGATCCGTCAGGCAGTCGAGGCTGGACACGCTCAGAGGGAGTGCAGTCCTTCCTCTTTCTTCCTCTCCCACCCCCTTGCCACAGCACTAGATGCAGGGCTAGACCTCTGCAAAACTGTAAAGCGGAAGAAATGTGGGTCCGCCCATCTGTTCTTACCGCACTGCGTCCCGCCTCATCTCGTCTCTGATCTCTGTCTCTGTTTCTCTCTCTTTGTCCCCTCCCTCCCAACTTCACACACACACACACACACACACACACACACACACACACACACGCGAGCACACAGACACGCAATGTGAAAGATGCGAACCATAGCATCTAATGACTTAAAGGTCATCCAGCCCCATCCTCCGACTGCTGCTTGAACAATATGCTTAACACGTAGTACCGCAGTCGCTGCTTGGGTAAGTCCATTGGCAGGGCGCTCCCTCCTTCCCTCTCTTCTTCCCTTTACCCTGAGTCAGCTTAGTCCATTTTAAGAATAAATAAACGTATTGGTACAAAAAAAGCAAATGGGGGAGATACTAATTCTGTGAGGGGTCAAGGTAGTGATATTTAAACTGAGCTTTAACAATAAATGAGTTTGCTGGGCAGATGGAGGGGGAAGGAACTTTCAGACAGAGGAAACAGCATTTGCAAAGGCATAGAGTAATGAAAATCCAAAAGTGTTCAAGGAACAGTTAGCATGGCTTGAGGAGAGGGTCGGTATGTGAAGGAGAGGAGAGGCTGGGAATGAGACTGAGAATACAGGTTGTGGGCACAGAATGCTCTGCCAGAGTATGTGGACATAATCTTGTAAAGCAGATTAGGAACAGCCAATAAAGATTTTGGGACAATAAAAGTGACATTATCAGAATTGTATTTTTGTAAAAGAACTGGCAGGATTTTGTAGAGGAGGATGGCCTGGAAACAGAGACACAAATTTAATTCAGCAAATGTTCTTGGAGTGGTTGCATTGTGTTAAGTCAACTTTGGTATAAAAAGAATGAAAAGAGGAGGCCTGTCTCCAGGAAGTTCATGTTCTTATCAGAGCAATAGGTGTTCAATGACATAAGTACAATGATAGAAGTATAGTAAACTTTTGACATGGATTTGATACCTACTGTTCAAAGATTTACAAAGGTCTATGACATGAAGAAATTTGTGATTTTGCTGAGACCCATGTTGCTCTCTATTCTTTTTCATGGTTATGTATGGAGTAAATTTCTGAACTGATATAAGAACTTTGTTGTTTCTTTCAGATTAAGTTACGTTCATGGTTGATATTACTAAATTAATGTTGTAATGAAATGCAGACTCATTTCAGTTACAATATTTATTTTAATAGCCTTATTAATGATTTGTACCCTAAGGTTCTGACATGGATACTTAGATATTTTTCCACCTTTTTGAGATATAGTTGACAAATAAAAGTATATATATTTGATGATTTGATATACATATACATTGTGAAATGATTACCACAATCAAGCTAATTAACACATCCATCACATCACATAGCTACCATTTTTCGACAATTTTTTTTATTTCTTATTTTTTGTTTTTTATTTTTTCCTTATTTCTTTATTTCTTTATTTTTGGCTGTGTTGGGTCTTCGTTTCTGTACGTGGGCTTTCTCTAGCTCTGTAAGGAAATAAGTGGATATTGGCCAAGGTGGAGGTGGGGGATCTCACCCTGGGGCCCAGCATGAGAAAAGGGAGTTTTCATCCAAGGCATCTTGGGATGCCCAAACCAGAGAGCAAGGTAAGCTGTAAACAATGTAGAAAGATGAGGAGTCAGAAGTAGGGGGGATTTACTGGAGGTATTCCAAGTCAAAGAGTGCTAGAGGCAAGAATTTGAAGCTGAGACGCAGAACCAAACACCCAGAGCCAAGGAAATTAAAATATGAGAGCAAGAACAAATGCAAATAATGTTGTAGAAAATTCCAACTAATCTAGTGACAGAAAGCAGATCAGTGGATGCCTCTAGACAAGATTTGGGAGTTGGGAGGGGCACGTGGGAGGGATTAAAAATGTGCACAAGAAGATCTTTTGGGTGATGTCTATGTTCGCTGCCTTGATTTTGTTGATGGTTTCCTGGGTGTATACAAATATCAAGGTTATCAAAGTGTACACTTTAAATATGTGAAGCTTGTTGTATGTTAATTGTATAAAATAAAGCTACAAAGACATATGTAAGAAACAAATATATGTAACTGTTTAATGTATTTGAAAAGCTTGAATTATAACCATGGTCTCTCTCTCAAAAAGAAAAAAAAAGAACAAATGCAAACGAGTTAGGATCAATAGCAGTAGTGAGTGGGGTAGGTGTGTCTTTGGAGTAGTGAGAATGAATGTCAGAATGAAAGTGTGCTTTGAGAGGTAGTGAGGGAGGTCTGAGATGATTGCTAGAATGCCTGTTAGTGTTTGTAGCTTGGTTTTATGAGTTGACTGAGGTGTGATATTTTGGTGAGTCAGTTAGATTAAAGGAGCAATGCCAGAACAGACGCTACCCTTTCTTGGGTCAGGGCACACTGTTCCTAGGTTTGCCTGAAAGAAAATTATGACATATTCTGGAGTGTTTATTGGTGATAAAAATGCTCTTCTAGCTGATATGCATCAAACTACACCAAGTATTGGGACTGATTAGTATCAATGGGAGTCTAGTACTTGTTTTACCATGTATTCTGGCTCCCCATATGGAGTTTCCCAGACTCCATATGGAGAGACATGGGATGGCTTTTATGGGTAGGATCTAGCAGGGAGTGGGGGAAAAGACATTAAAATCATTTGTATGGGAAGCAATTGGAAATTGAAAGGCTAGCATGGTCTTCAATAGCCACAGATGTTATTGGCAGGTTTGGGCAATGCTGATGTGTCTTAAAGAGAACAAGATAGCATGTCACACTTTTATATCTCCCCTGGAGCTATTCAGCATACTGTCTTATAGATCTTTCTGAGTGGCTTTTACCTCTTCTGGGTATTATGGGGACTGCCAGGGTTGTGGTATTTGCTCAATGGTATGGGGAAGCTGTGGAGGTGAAAGCCATAATTGTGGATCAGTGTTTGGGCAAATAGTGTAAGGAATTGTTATAAACAAAGTCAGTGTGGTAGAGTAGAAATAGTCATATTGTTTGAGGGGGTATAACAGTGCAGGTGCACTTCCAGAACTTGGATAAAGCACGCCTATTGCTTTACCTGTTGTTCTACAGGTATTGGCTGATATAGAGGTGGATGTGCATATGGAGGACTCCGAACAGTGCTTTTCAGATCAGGATATTAAATGAGGGTCTTGGGCAAATTTTATATTGTTATGAAGTTCATGGAGATGGAATACTTCTTTGATAAAGAATGTGACAGTAGTAGTTGTGAATGGGAGTCCAGGAAAGGGGATAAAACATCCCATGTTAGTGAGGATGTCTACCATTTTCAATATGGAATTATACATTAAGAAGGAGAAACATCCACATTGAAGTCCAATAAAATGCTATTTCATGGAGAATTTGGTGGTCAGGATAGCATAGAGTAATACTTTGGGCCTTCCAGGTCTGTCTTCAGTCTGAGACCACAGTGTCTGGCATACAGTAGGTGCTTAGTAAATATTCATTGCATGAATGAATGAATTTTTCACTTACTAGCCACGTTCAGCATTTTGAATAGGCTGTAGTGTCCCTTCAGTGGAGTGTGGAATAACTACATACCCGAAGTAGAGGCTACTTCCACCAGGACATAGAACACTCTTTGACCATTGGGGTTATCTGTAAGTGGCTAGATGAATAAGCATCTTATGTCAGAGCTTCCCAAAACTATCACTAGGTTCAATGATTTGCCAGAAAGGGTCATAGGACTCAGTATGTAGTCTTATTTGTGGTTAAGATTTATTGTAGTGATGCAGTAAGGACACACAGATGGTAAGGGAAAAAGACACAGGTGGAGTCTGGAGGAATCCCCTTGCTGGCTTCCTTATGCTTTCTTCCACCCATAAGGGGTCACACAGAGTATACTCTTTCCCCATAAACAAAACTACAGCAAAATAAGTGAAATGTTGTCTACTATGGAGGCCCATTAGACTCAATGCCCAAGATTTCTGGGGGGAGACTAATGACATAAGCACTCTTCCTATCACATACCCAAGTTCCTGACTCCCAGAAGGAAGGCAGATGTTCATCATGGAACCAGATTGCTTACACAAAGAGTCTAGGCACAGTGACCACCCCCCCGAGTCAGTTAACTGTTGACTGGAAATACTCCAAAAGCCAAGTTCCCAGATGCCAGCCAAGGGCCAAACTTATAAGCAGGTTCTTCTAAGGCTAGCAGTCTCAGGTCTGCTAGATTAACTCTTTTCTGCACAGTGCCCATCTGCTGTGTTACAGCTGATATAGATGACCAGAATATACTCAGGTCAGATCATCTTTCAGGATAGGATTCCTCTACCACCCCTCTGATATTTGTGTGCTGTTTTGACTCTAGGATCATAGGAAAAGGAAAAGTTAAAATATCTGTAAAATAAAGTCTACCTACTTGGCATAGACTGAGTTTTTCTGGCATCTGCTGCCCTGAATTGTAATGATTAGCTTAGCCTTCCATGAAATTTTGAGATCCTTCAAGGTAATGTTCTCCATGTCTTGATGGTGGCCTTGATCATCAACTTCTTTTTCTCACTTTGGGTAGCTGATTTTAGCCATGACCAGTTTTTGTTTTTTGTTTGTTTTTTGTTTTAAGAATTAGAGGCAGAGTAGGAGTTTGCCAAGGTAAATGGATAATTGGATGGATGTGGTTAGGCAAATATTATGGAAGAAGTAGTTTTCAGCTCCTGAAATGTGGCTGTTCAGTATAAATTTCCTTTACTGGATAAGTCGATTAATGGAGTGGTCATTACGAAAGAATATTAAGAAACTATCAATAATATCCATTAACCCCAGGAACTGCTGAACTTTCTCGACTATGTGGAGAGCTCCTCAGTATAGAACTTCTGAAATTTTCTCTAGAATTATGTGGAAGCCTCGGCTCAACATAGTTCAAGAATTCCTCTTTTAGGATTTTAAGAGCAAGTTTGACCTAGAGATGGTAGTGCTATACCTGGGCTAAAATCAAGGATGTTATTCAATTTTAACACAGATGTCACTTAGAGCTTCCTTTTCCTTGGGAATTTGGTGAATGTATCTTGAATCCTCAATTTCACTACCTGGATAAGTCCAGCATTCTCCCCATGATTTCTGTGAATGTTCAATCATATATCCTCATATATGCCTCTTTGCTGTTTAAAGACATAAAGTAGATATTAGTAATTGCCTAGGGCTGGGGTTGGAGGGAAAGGCATGAGGGGAAATGAGTGACTGTTAATGTGTATGGAGTTTCTTTTTGGGGTGATGAAAATGTTCTAAAATTGGTTTTGGTGATGGTTACACAACATTGTGAATTTTTTTAATTTTTAAAATTTTTATTTTATATTGAAATATAGTTGATTAACAATGTTGTATTAGTTTCAGGTGTACAGCAAAGTGACTCAGTTATACATATACATGTATCTATTCTTTTCCAAGTTCTTTTCCCATATAGGTTATTACAGAAATGAGTGACTGCTAAAGTGTGTGGAGTTTCTTTTGGAAGTGATGAAAATGTTCTGAATTTTCTAAAAAACATTAAATTGTACATTTTAAATAGATGAAATGTATGGTATGTGAATTATATCTCAATAAAGCTGTTTTTTTTAAGCAAGGACATAAGGACTTCGCTGGTGATGCAGTGGTTAAGAATCCGCCTGTCAGTGCAGGGGGCACAGGTTCGATCCCTGGTCCAGGAAGATCCCACATGCCGTGGAGCAACAAAGCCCATGCACTACAACTACTGAGCCTGTGCACCACAACCAATGAGCCCATGCACCACAACTAATGAAGCCCATGCACTCTAGAGCCTGTGCGCCACAACTACTGAGCCTGCGTGCTGCAACTACTGAAGCCCACATGCCTAGAGCCCATGCTCCACAACAAGAGAAATCACCACAATCAGAAGCCTGTGCACCACAACAAAGAGTAGCCCGCACTCGCTGCAACTAGAGAAAGCCCATGCACAGCAATGAAGACCCAACACAGCCAAAAAATAAATAAAATTTTAAAAAAGTAAAGTAAGGACTAAGTAGATTTGTTAGATTTATCACCAGAAGAATTGTAGCAGTTTGCCTTCCTACAGTCAATGTGTGGGAGTGCCTATTTCCTCATAGTCTCACCAACAGAATGTGTTATCATATTTTTGTCAGTCTGATAGGTGAAAAATAGTGTATCTGTATTTTCACTTCATACTTCTCTAATTTTGAGTGAGCTTAAACATTTTCCATATGTATAAGGATCATTTTTACATCTTTTTTGGTGAATTGTCTATTCATATTTTCCCCATTTTTTAATTGAGTTTTTATTTTCTTTGCGGGGGCGGGGTATGTGTGTGTGATCTTGTTCACTCAATTCTTAACATCTCTTTGTAAATAGGTTAGGTATATCAACCCTTGTCAGTCAGTGTCCACACCCTTTGCCATTATACTCTACTGCTGCTCTGCTCTGGCACTTTATCCACTTAAACCCCATTCTTCCAACCTCTATAATTGGAAGTGGCTCAAATTCTTGCCATAGAATAATTTAAATGTAGTGTACGTCCTTAAAATCCACTATCTAGGACCATGTTTCACAACTGTGTTCCCCTGAAGCTCCACCAGTCCTGAGGAACGGAGGCAGGTAGAGCAGCTTGATAGCCTATTCTGGGTGGTTTGGGGAAGTCTTTGATTCCAAGACTTTCAGCTATTTATTTTTTCTGTAGTCCTAGACCTACAAGGTGAAGAACCTAATATCTCTTTGTTGCAATCTTTCTGGCCACCCTCCCTACACACACATACTACTAATAAATCAAGGTGAAATCACTTTCTGGGGTATCAAGGCTTCTTTGCCTTGGCTGTGAGCTTATGCAGGAGGGCAGTGAAGGAGGTCCAGTGTTCTGTTTCCTGGGCTGTAGATCAGCTTAAGAGAAGAACTACAAAGTTTTTTGTTTGTTTCAGTCTTATCTGTGCCACTGTCAGAACCTAGTCCAACATCCTTACTATTCTCCTTTTTGGACTGAACCTGCTGTATCTTTTTTTAAAGCTGGTCCTTGGCTTCTTCAGCTGCCTTCTCCTTGACAAATTGGAAGTTTCTTTAAAAATTAAATAAATAAATAAATAAATAAAATAAAATAAAAATTAAAAATGTAATTAGCATATGACACAGCAATTACATTGTTGGGCATTTATCCCAGAGAAGTGTAAACTTATGTTCACACAAAAATTTGTACATCAGTGATCATGTGGTTTTATTCATAATAGCTAAAAAGAACCCAGTTGCCCTTCAACAGGTAAATAGTTAAACTGTGGTATAGTCATACCATGGAATACTACTAAACAACAAGCAGGAATGAATTATCAAAACACACAACAAGTTGGATGATTTGAAAATCATTATGTTGAGTGGAAAAAATCCCGTCTCAAAATGTCACTTAGAGTACAGTTCTATTTATGTGTTCTTGAAAAGACAAAATCAAAATGTCAGAGAACAAATCAGTGGTTCCCAAGGATAATGGGTGGTGGTAGGGTGTGAGTAGAAAAAGACAGCACAAGGAATTATTTTGGTGATGTACGTGTTCTTTGTTATGATTGTGGTAGTGCTTATACCTGTGTTAAAATTCATAGAACTGCATGGCAAAAATCATTTTTCTTTGTTTTAATTTTTTAAATAAACTATTTTTTTTCTTTTGGTATCAGTGTGATGGTGGCCTCTTAGAATGTGATTGGAAGTGTTCCTTCCGCTGCAAATTTTTGGAGTAGTTTGAGAAGGATAGGTGTTAACTATTCTTTAAATGTTTGGTAGAATTCATCTGTGAATCTGTCTGGTCCTTGACTGTTGTTTTTTGGGAGATTTTTTAATCTCTGTATTTTACAGTATATTGTACAGTACTGTATATTGACTATACTATATTCAATTTCATTACTGGTAAGTGGCCTGTTCATATTTTCTATTTCTTTCTGTTCAGTCTTGAGAGATAGCACATTTCAATGAATTTGTTCATTTCTTCTAGGTTGTCCACTTTATGGGCATATAGTTTTTTGTAGTAATTTATTATAATCTTTTGTATTTCCTTAGTGTTGGTTTTAACTTCTTTTTCATTTCTGATTTTATCTATTTGGACCCTCTCTCTTTTTTTCTTGATGAGTCTGACTAAAGATTTATCACTTTGGCTTATCTTTTCAGAGAACCAGCTGTTGGTTTCACTGATCTTTTCTACTATTTTTTAATCTCTATTTAATTTATTTCTATTTTGATTGTTATTATTTCTTCCCTTCTACTAACTTCAGGCTTTGTTTGTTCTTCCTTTTATAGTTCATTTAAGTGTATGGTTAGGTAGTTTATTTGAAATTTTTCTTGTTTCTTGAGGTAGGATTTTATTGCTATAAACTTTCCTCTTAGAACTACTTTTGCTGAATCCCACTGTTTGGATCATTGTGTTTTCATTTCCATTTGTCTGCAAATATTTTTCAGTTTTCTCTTTGATTTCTTAAGTAATGCATTGGTGGTTTGCTAACCTATTGTTTAGCCTCTGTATGTTTCTGTTTTTTTTACAGCTTTTTCTTGTGGTTGATTTCTACAAGAAAATTTGTGGTCAGAAAAGATGCTTGATATGGTTTCAATCTTCTTAACTTTATTGAGACTTGTTTTGTGGCCTAGCATGTGATCTATCCTGGAGAATGTTCCATGTGCATTTGAAAAAAATGTGTATTCTACTGCTTTTGAATGGAATGTTCTCTATATATCTTTTAAGTTTGTCTGGCCTACTGTGTCACTTAAGGCCAATATTTCCTTATTGATTTTCTGTCTTGATAATCTATCCATTGATGTAAGTGGGGTGTTAAAGTCCCCTACTATTATTGTGTTGCTGTCAATTTCTCCCTTTGTGTTTGTTAATATTTGCTTTATGTATTTAGGTGCTGCTGTGCTGGGTGCTTATATATTTACAGTTGTTATATCTTCTTGGATTGATTCCTTGATCATTATGTAATGTCCTTCTTTGACTCTTCTTACAGTCTTTGTTTTAAAGTTTATTTTGTCTGATATAAATATTGCTCCTCTAGTGTTCTTTTTGTATCTATTTGCATGGAATACGTTTTTCCATCTCCTTACTTTCAATCTGTGTGTGTCTTTAAATCTGAGGTGAGCTTCTTGTAGGCAGCATATAGATGGATCTAGGTTTTTTTTAACCATCCAGCCACTCTATGACTTTTGACTTGAGCATTTAAATCATTTACATTTAAAGCAATTGTTGATAGGTATGCACTTGTTGCCATTTTGTTAATTGTTTGGGGGCCATCTTTGTAGTTCTTTTTTATTCCTTTCTTCTTTTTTTGCCCTCTTCTCTTGTGGCCTGATGACTATCTAAAGTGCTATGTTTGGATTCCTTTCTCTTTTTTGTGTGTATATGTATTATGGATTTTTAGTTTGTGGTTACCATGGTGTTTATATACAGGAACCTATATATACATGAATATTTTAAGTTGATGATCTCTTAAGTTCAAACACATTCTAACAACCCTGCATTTTTGCTGCCCACCCCCACCACATGTAATGTTTTTGACATCATATTTTACATCTTTTTGTTTTGTGTATCCCTTAACTACTTATTGTAGATATAGATGATTTTACTACTTTTATCTTTTAACCTTCATACTAGCTTTATAAATGGTTGACCTACTACCTTTAATGTATAGTTAAGAGCAGAGTCTTTTTCCTATTGCCCTCCAGCTCTCTGGAATGCAAACCCCACTGGCCTTCAAAGCCAGACATTCTGTGGGCTTATCTTCCCAGTGCAGGACCCCTGGGCTGGAGAGCTCAATGTGGGGATCAGACCTCTCATTTCTTGGGGGGAATCACTGCAATTGTGATTATCCTCCCGTTTGTAGGTCATCTAGCTAGGGATGTTGGTCTTGACTATGCCATGTTGCCTTCTCTCTTACCCTTCTGCTTTTGGTTCCTTCTTTATATTTTTAGTTGTGGAAGATCTTTTCTGCTACTCTTCAGGTCGATCTTATCAGTAGTTGCTCTGTAAATCGTTGTAATTTTGGTTTGTCCTTGGGAGGAGGTGAGCTCAGCATCTTCTTACTCTGCCATCTTGGTTGCTCCTCCTTCCATGCAAAATCAGAGGATTACTAGAGTGGTGTTTCTTATACTGTGGTCCCCAGGCCCCAGATCTGGGAGCATGTTAGGAATGTATATTCTCTACCCTCGCCCCAGACTTACTGAATCCAACACAGTATTAGAAGTCCTAGCCACAGAAATCAAGTAAGAAAAATAAATAAAAGGAATCCAAGTTGGAAAGGAAGAAATAAAACTGTCACTGTTTACAGATGACATGATACTATACATAGAAAATCCTAAAGACACCACCAAAAACTGGTAGAACTCATAATGAATTCAGTAAAGTTTCAAGATACAAAATTAATATCCAGATGTATGTTGTGTTTCTATATACTAGCAATGGACTATTAGAAAGAGAAATCAAGAAAATAATACCATTGACAATTACATCAAAAGGAATAAAATACCTAGGAATAAATCTAACCAAGGAACTAAAAGATCTGTACTCTGAAAACTATGTGTATTGATGAAAGAAATTGAAGATAACACCAACAACTGGAAAGATATATGTAGGTAAACACAAAAGACCCTGAATAGTCAAAACAATCTTGAGAAAGAAGAAAAAATTTGAGGATGTCACAGTCCCTGATTTCAAACTATACTACAAAGCTTCAGTCATCAAAACAGTATGGTACTGGCACAAAAACAGACACACAGATCAATGGAACAGAATAGAGAGCCCAGAAATGAACCCACACTCACATGGGCAATTAGTCTACAACAAAGGAGACAAGAATATACAGTGGGGGAAAGAAAGCCTCTTTAATAAATGGTGTTGGGAATATTGCACAGCTACATGCAAAAGAATCACCATATACAAAAATAAACTCAAAATTGATTAAAGATTTTAATCTAAGCCCTAAAACCATAAAATTCCTAAAAGTAAATGTTGGCAGTGCACTCTGACATTGGCCTTAGCAATTGTTTTGGATAAGCCTCCTCAAGGAAGGGCAACAAAAGCAAAAATAAACAAATGGGAGTACATCAAGCTAAAATTTTTTGCACAGCAAAGGAAACTATGAACAAAACATAAAGGTGGCTTACTCAATGTTAGAAGATATTTGCAAACAATATATATGATAGGGGGTTAATATCCAAAATATGCAAAAGACTCATTCAACTCAACATAAAAAAAAACAATTAAAAACTGGGCAGAGGACCTGAATAGACATTTTTCCAAAGAAGACATGCAGATAGATGGCCAACAGACACAGAAAAGATGCTCAACATCACTAATTATTAGAGAAATGCAAATCAAAACCACAATGAACTATCACCTCACACCTGTCAGAATGGTTATTATCAAGAAGGCAGCAAATAACAAGGGTTGGTGGGGATGTGGAGAAAAGGGAACCTTCATGCACTGTTGGTGGGAATGTAAATTGGCACAGCTAATATGGAGTTTCCTGAGTAGTTAAAAATAGCACTACCATACATTCCAGAAATTCCACTTCTGGGTATTTTTCTGAAGAAAACAAAAACATGAATTCAAAAAGATACGTGCACTTCCCCCATGTTCATTGTAGCATTATTCATAATAGCCAAGATATGGAAGCACCTAAGTATCCATCAATAGATAAATGGATAAAGAAGGTGTGGTATATATTTACACAATGGAATATTAGTTAGCCATGGAGAAGAATCTTGCAATTTGCTACAATGGGTTGGACTTAGAGCGTATTATGCTATGTGAATTAAGTCAGAAAAAGAAAGATCAATACCATATGATTTCACTTATATGTAGAATCCAAAAAACAAAAGAAGTGAACAAACATAACCAAGTGAAAAAGAGTCATAGATATAGAGAACAAACAGGTGGTCACCAGAGGGGAGACATTGGGGGATGATCGTAATGGGTGAGGGAGATTAAGAGGTACAAATTTCTAGTTACAAAATAAATGAGTCTCAGGGATGAAATGTACATGATGAGGAATATAGTCAATTATGCTGTCATATCTTTGTATGGTAACATGGTAACTAGACTTATCATGCTGATCATTTTATAGTGTATAGAAATATACACTATATTTCAAATCACTATGTTATGCAACTGGAACTAACACAGTGTTGTGGGTCTATTAAATTTCGATTTAAAAAATATGTAGATACTGGGTGGAAATGTGACAAACTCCTAATGGTGGTTATCTCTGGGTGGGGGTAGGGATTATGGGTGATTGCTATTTTTAACTTTATGCTTTTATATATTTCTGGTTGTCTGCAATGTATATGTATTGCTTGTATAATTAGAAAACAACAGATGTCATTAAAATAATAAACTAAATATAAATTCAACATTAAAATACTAAACATAACAAAGTTAATGAAGTATGGACCTAATTCACTTAAAATATAGTGGAATGGACCTAGAATGTAAAGGACACTGAATGCCCAACAGAGGAATTTGGGATTTATCCATCAAATAGAGGAAATCAAAGTTTTTAAGTGTGGCAGTGAAAAGTATATTGGGATCTAATTTGTACAAAGACCACTCTGAAAAGACTGCAGGGTATATTGAAAGGAGTAAGACAGAAAGTAAGAGATACTCTAGGTAAGAGATTAATACCTAAATGTGGGACAAGGAGAATGAGAACCAAAAAAATGTTGGCTAGGGGCTAGATTTATTAGACACTATGATAAAATCAGAAGGAATTAGCCACTAATTTGATTGGCAGAAGAAAACGCTTTGTTACCGAATTCATTATTTGAAAGTATCCTTCCTTCCTCTGCTGTGGATAAGAGCCCAGTTTCATAAAATTATGTATATAGCAGCAGGCCTTCAGGTCTATTTGGTAGACGAAGTCACTACCTGATGGACTCATCACTACCAACAGTTCTGTGAATGCTGGTTCTGTCCCCAGTTTCCCATAATAATGATAGTTAACAGTTATTGACTGCTTACAATATGCTAGGCCCCATATTAAGTGCTTTATATGCACTGTTTTTTTAACCATGTCAAAAACTCTCAGAGTTGCTACTATTGTCCTGCCTTGTTTTCAGATGCAGAAACTATGACACAGACTTGCCTAAAATTTACACAGAAAGTAAGTGATTGACCCAATATTTACAACTTAGACAGCCTAACTGTAAGACCCAGTTTCTTTTTTTCTCCTTTCTTAATTTTTATTAAGGTATACTTGATTTACAATGTTGTGTTACTTTCAGGTGTACAGCAAAGTGAATCTGTTAAATATATATATATATACTCTTTTTTAGATTCTTTTCCCATATAGGCCATTATAGAGTATTGAGTAGAGTTCCCTGTTCTATACACTAGGTCCTTATTAATTATCTGTTTTACATGTAGTACTGTGTATATGTCAATCTCAATCTTCCAATTTATCCCTCCCCCCACCTTACACCCTGGTAACCATGAGTTTATTTTCTACAGCTATAATTATATTTCTGTTTTGTAGATAAGTTAATTTGTAGCCTTTTTTTTAGATTCCACATATAAGTGATATCATATATTTGTCTTTCTCTGTCTGACTTACTTCACTTAGTATGACAATCCCTAGGTTCATGTGTTGCTACAAATGGCATTATTTTGTTCTATTTTTGCATTTTTTAGTATTTATTATAGTTGCTTTACAATGTTGTGTTAGTTTCTTTCTGTACAGCAAAGCGAATCGATCATACATATACATATGTCCACTCTTTTTAGATTTCCTTCTCATTTAGGTCACCACAGAGGATTGAGTAGAATTCCCTGTGCTATACAGTAGCTTCTCATAGTTATCTATTTTATACATAGTAGTGCATCTGTCAGTCACAATCTCCCTATTCATCCCACCTCCCCTTCCCCCCCTGGTAACTGTAAGTTTGCTCATAACATCTGTGACACTTTCTGCTTTGCAAATAAGGTCATCTCTATAATTTTTTTAGATTCCACATATAAGCGATATTATATGATATTTGTTTTTCTCTTTCTGACTTACTTCACTCTGTATAACATTCTCTAGGTCCATCCACGTCTCTGCAAATGGCACTATTTCATTCCTTTTGAGGGCTAATATTCCACTGCATATATGTACCATGTCTTTATCCATTCCACTGTTGATGGACATTTAGGTAGTTTCCATGTCTTAGCTATTGTAAATAGTGCTGCAGTGAACACTGGAGTGCATGCATCATTTCGAATTATGGTTTTCTCTGGATATATGCCTAGGAGTGGGATTGCTGGGTCATATGGTAGCTCTGTTTTTAGTTTTTTAAGGAAACTCCATACTGTTCTCCATAGTGGCTGTACCAATTTACATTCCCACCAACAGTGTAGGAGGGTTCCCTTTTCTCCACACCCTCCCTAGTATTTATTGCTTGTACACTTTTTGATGACAGCCATTCTGACCAGTGTGAGGTGATACCTCATTGTAGTTTTTTTGTTTTTAACATTTTTATTGGAGTATAATTGCTTTACAACGGTGTGTTAGTTTCTGCTTTATAACAAAGTGAATGAGTTATACATATACATATATACCATATCTCTTCCCTCTTGCATCTGCCTCCCTCCCATCCTCCCTATCCCACCCTTCTAACTGGTCACAAAGCACCGAGCTTATCTCCCTGTGCTATGCAAGTGCTTCCCACTAGCTATCTATTTTACATTTGATAGTGTATATATGTCCATATATACACTACCACTCTCTCACTTTGTCCCAGCTTACTCTTCCCCCTCCCTGTGTCCTCAAGTCCATTCTCTAGTAGGTCTGCATCTTGCATTTCTCTAATTATTTGTGACATTGATCATCTTTTCATGTGTTTGTTGGCCATCTGTATGCCTTCTTTGGAGAAATGTCTATTTAGGTCTTCAACCCATTTTTTAATGGGTCGTTTGTGTTTTTTGATATTGAGCTGCATGAGTTGTTTATATATTTTGGAGATTAATCCCTTGTTAGTTGCTTCATTTGCAAATATTTTCTCCCATTCTGAGGGTTGTCTTTTCATTTTCTTTATGGTTTCCTTTGCTGTGCAAAAGCCTTTAAGTTTAATTAGGTCCCACTTATTTATTTTCTTTTTTTTAACATCTTTATTGGAGTATAATTGCTTTACAATGGTGTGTTAGTTTCTGCTGTATAACAACGTGAATCAACCATACATATACATATATCCCCATATCTCCTCTCTCTTGCGTCTCCCTCCCAACCTCCCTATCCCACCCCTCTAGGTCGTCACAGAGCACCGAGCTGATCTCCCTGTGCTATGTGGCTGCTTCCCACAGCTATCTATTTTACATTTAGTAGTGTATATATGTCCATGCCACTCTCACTTCGTCCCAGCTTACCCTTCCCCCTTCTCATGTCCTCAAGTCCATTCTCTACATCTGCATCTTTATTCCTTTCCTGCTCCTAGGTTCTTCAGAACCATTTTTTTCCTTTCTTTTCTTTTTTAGATTCCATATATATGTGTTAGCATATGGTATTTGTTTTTCTCTTTCTGACTTACTTCACTCTGTATGACAGTCTCTAGGTCCATCAACCTTACTACAATAACTCAGGTTTGTTTCTTTTTATGGCTGAGTAACATTCCATTGTATATATGTGCCACATCTTCTTTATCCATTCATCTGTCAATGGACACAGGTTGCTTCCAAGTCCTGGCTATTTTAAATAGAGTTGCAATGAACATTGTGGTACATGAGTCTTTTTGAATTAGTTTTTTCTCAGGGTATATGCCCAGTAGTGGGATTGCTGGGTCATATGGTAGTTCTATTTTTAGTTTTTTAAGGAACCTCCATACTGTTCTCCATATTGGCTGCATCAGTTTATATTCCCACCAACTTTTCAAGAGCGTTCCCTTTTCATTTTTATTTTCATTACTCTAGGAGGTGGATCAAAAAAGAACCTGTTTGTTTTATATCAGAGAGTGTTCTGCCTATGTTTTCCTCTAAGAGTTTTAGATTATCCAGCCTTATACTTAGGTCTTTAATCCATTTTGATTCTATTTCTGTTTATGGTGTTAGGGAGTGTTCTAATTTCATTCCTTTACATGTAGGTTTACAGTTTTCCCAGCACTACTTACTGAAGAGACTGTCTTTTCTCCATTATATATTCTTGCCTCCTTTATCATAGATTAGGTGGCCATAGGTGCATGGGTTTAACTCTGGACTTTCTATCCTGTTCCTTTTATCTATATTTCTGTTTTTGTGCCAGTACCATACTGTTTTGATTACTGTAGCTTTGTAGAATAGTCCAAAGTCAGGAAGCCTTGTTCCTCCAGCTCCAATCTTTTTTCACAAGATTGCTTTGGCTATTCAGGGTCTTTTGTGTTTCCATACAAAGTGTAAAATATTTTGTTCTAATTCTTTGAAAAATGCCCTTGGTAATTTGATAGGGATTGCATTGAATCTGTAGATCGCTTTGAATAGTATAGTCATTTTCACAATATTGAGTCTTTCAATCCAAAAACATGGTATATCTCTGCATCTGTTTCTGTCATCTTTTTGATTTCTTTCATCAGTATCTTAAAGTTTTCTGAGTACAGGTTTTTAGTCTCCTGAGGTTGGTTTATTCCTAGGTATTTTATTCTTCTTTATGTGATGGTAAATGGGATTGTTTCCGTAATCTCTCTTTCTGATGTTTCATTGTAAGTGTATAGGAATGCAAGAGATTTCTGTGTGTTAATTTTGTATCCTGCAAGTTTACCAAATTCATTGATGAGCTCTAGTAGTTTTCTGGTAGCATCTTTAGGATTTTCTATGTATAGCATCATGTCATCTGAAAACAGTGACAGTTTTACTTCTTCTTTTCCAATGTGGATTCCTTTTATTTCTTTTTCTTCTCTGATAGCCTTGTCTAGGACTTCCAAAGCTATGTAGAATAAGAATGGTGAGAGTGGACATCCTTGTCTTGTTCCTGATCTTAGAGGAAATGCTTTCAGTTTTTCACCATTCAGAATGATGTTTGCTGTGGGTTTATCTTATATGGCCTTTATTAGTTGAATTAGGTTCCCTTATAAATGAGTGTTGAATTTTTTCCAAAGCTCTATCAGCATGTATTGAGATGATCATATGGTTTTTATTCTTCAGTTCATTGATGTGGTGTATCACAGTGATTGATTTGCAGATATTGAAGAATCCTTGCACCCCTGGGATAGATCCCACTTGATCATGGTGTATGATCCTTTTAATGTGTTGTTGGACTCCTTTGCTAGTAGTTTGTTGAGGATTTTTGCATCTATGTTCATCAGTGATATTGGCCTGTAATTTTCTTTTTTTGTGATATCTTTGTCTGGTTTTGGTATCAACGTGTTGGTGGTCTCATGGAATGAGCTCAGGAGTGTTCCTTCCCCTGCAATTTTTTAGAAGAGTTTCAGAATGTTAGCTGTTAACTCTTCTCTAAATGTTTGATAGAATTCACCTGTGAAGCCGTCTGGTCCTGAAGTTTTGTTTGTTGGAAGATTTTTTTTTTTTGTGGTACACGGACCTCTCACTGTTGTGGCCTCTCCCGTTGCAGAGCACAGGCTCAGCAGCCATGGCACATGGGCCCAGCCACTCCGCGGCATGTGGGATCTTCCCAGACTGGGGCATGAACCCATGTCCCCTGCATTGGCAGGCGGACTCTCAACCACTGCTCCACCAGGGAAGCCCTGTTTTTTGGAAGATTTTTAATCACAGTTTCACTTTTATTACTTGTGATTGTTCTGTTCATATTTTCTGTTTCTTTCTGGTTCAGTCTTGGAAGGTAGCGTCTTTCTAAGAATGTGTCCATTTCGTTTAGGTTGTCCATTTTATTGGCATAAACTTGCTTGCACTAATGTGTTATTATCCTTTGTATTTCTGTGGTGTCCACTATAACTTCTCCTTTTTCATTTCTAATGCATGTTAATTGTGGGTCCAGAAAACTATAGCCAGCAGGTTAAAACAGCTGTTACCTGCTTTGGTAAATACAAATTTATTGGAACACAGCCATGCCCATTAATTTATGTGTTGTTTATGACTGCTTTTGTGGGACAGCAAAATTGAGTAGTTTCAATCGATATCGTATAGCTCACAAAGCCTAAAATCTCAGTTTGACCCTTTACAGGAAATATTTGTTGACCCCTGATATATGAGATGACCCATCTTGCATGACTGGAGGTCTCTATGCATGGAAATGCTAAATATATATTTTAGTTAGAGTCATTTGGAAGTACTGAGAGGAAGAAGCTAGATGCAGGATCCAGAGAGGAAGTTATCAAAACAGGGTAAAAAGAACTAGGGAGGGCTTAGTGCAAATAGATAAAAGGGATCAGCTTTTCGATATGCCAGTAGAGATAGGTTCTCCAGAATTTGGCTGAAGAGAGAGAGCGTGTGCGAGAGAGAGAGAGAGAGAGTGTGTGTGTGTGTGTGTCTATACACATGTGTATTTGGGGGAGTGAGGTCTCCAGTCAGAGCAAAAAAGAGGGCGGAGAGGAACCTAGTACAAAAACAAGTGGAAGGAAAAATACTCTCTCATTTCTTTAATTTATATTATAAATGAACACTGCATTCCTTCTCGCAAAAAGAGTTCCAGAAATGTTCTCTAGGGCTGGTCTTCCAAGGCCTATACTTATGAGGCAACAGTGCCTCTAGTGTCTACATGGCGATATTGTCCTCTGATGTCATGAAGATTACTTGACCAGGACTGAAAATGGTATAGATCAACTGCAAAGATAACATTACTCAGTTTCTCCTTCTTTACCAAGGAGATATAGGTGACCAGATGTACTCAACAATACATTGGTAAAATTCACTTAGTGTGAGAGGCTATGAATAATGGTGGACCTGGTTTCTATTTTTCCTTGTGAGAACAATTCATGTAAATCTTAAGTATAAAAATACTATGGATCTAGAGACTGTCATACAGAGTGAAGTAAGTCAGAAAGAGAAAAACAAATATCGTATATTAATGCATATATGTGGAACCTAGAAAAATGGTACAGATGAACCAGTTTGCTGGGAAGAAATAGAGACACAGTTATAGAGAACAAACGTATTGACACCAAGTGGGGAAACTGGCGGGGGGGGGGTGTGATGAGTTGGGAGATTGGGATTGACATATATACACTAATATGTATAAAATGGATAACTAACAAGAACCTGCTGTATAAAAAAATGAATAAAATTCTAAAATTCAAAAAAAAATACTATTATCCACTCTCAAGAAACTGCCTCAAGTTCTACCATATCTATAAGGTCAATGACTAAGAATAACACCTTAAGAAGTTTTGGTTATGGTTGGTCATGGCAGGAATTACTGAATTCATGAGCTGCCTCTCCTTGCTATTCCCCAGGCCAGGTTGTTTCCTTCCTGCTGAATCCCTGTGAAGATGTGAAAGCAGAAATAATATAGCAAGTCAGGATCCAGTCCTGACTATGCAAAGCACCACCTCTGTTATATAAAAGACTGGATGTCTTAGTCCCCAGGGCCTTTTTTTCCTCTAGGAATGACCATTAATTCTCAATCATGAGATATTACTCCCACCATGAACATACACTGAGTATGTCAGGCAAGTGCATAATACTCCATTACACCCTACAAGGGAGAATGGTAAATTTAGTCCATTTACATTTAAAGTAATTATTGGTCAGTATGTACTTACTGCCAATTTGTTTATTGTTTTCTGGTTGTTTTTAACTTTCTCTCTGTTACTTTCTTTTTCCCTTTTTCCTCTTCCCTTATGTTTTGTGGTTTTCTTTAGTGTCATGTTTAGATTCCTTTTTCATTTTCTTTTGTGTATTTAGTATAAGTTTTTTCTTTGTTGTTACCATGAGGTTCACATATAACATATTATGAATGGAGTAGCCTGTTTTACGTTGGTGCCAACTTAAATTTGAACACATTCCAAAGCTGTATTTGTTTTACTTCCCTCCCCCCATTTTATACTTTTGATGATGCATCTTTTTACTTTATGCATCCCTTCACTAATTATTGTAGTTTTAGTTAATTTTACTACTTTTGTCTTTTAACCTTCATTCTTGCTTTATATGTGATCAATCCACTACCTTTATTATATATTCACCTTTTCCAGTGAGATTTTTAGTTTTGTATTTTTCTTCTTATTAATTAGTACCATTTCTATTCAGCTTAAGGAAGTCTCTTTAATATTTCTTGTAGGGCCATTTCAGTGATGATGAACTACTTTAGCTTTTGTTTATATGGCAACTCTTGATCTCTCCTTCAATACTGAATGATAACCTTGCTTGGTAGAGAATTCTTGATTGGAAGTCTTTTTCTTTCATCTTTGAATATATCATGCCAATCCCTTTTGGCCTATAAAGTTTCTACTCAAAAATCTACTGATAGCCTTATGGGGTTTCCCTTGTAAGGAACAAGTTGTTTTTCTCTTGCTGCTTTTAGGATTCTCTCTTTATCCTTAACTTTTACCATTTTAATAATGTCTTGATGTGTATCTCTTTGGGTTCATTTTATTTGGAATTCTCTGGGCTTCCTGGACTTGGATGTCTGTTTCCTTCCCCAGATTAGGGACGTTTTCAGGCACTATTTCTTCAAATAATTTTTCTGGTCCTTTCTCTCTATCTTCTCCTTCTGGGGCCCCCATAATGCAAATGTTATTCTGCTTGACATTGCTCCAAATGTCCCATGAGGTATCTTCACTTTTTGAAATTCTTTTGAAATAATCTTATTCATTTTTATAGTCTGTTATTCCACTAGTGGTTATAATGCCATTTATCACGAGTTACCATGAAGTGAATGTTTTAGGGAGTGTTTCATGTTGTTGCAGAGTTCTGTGAGCCCTGTTGTGGAAGCTCATTACAAATGGAAGTGATAGCACGGAGAAAGGTGTGGTCCTTACAGGTATAGTGCCTATATTAATGAAATAGCTAGGCATATGAGGGGACTGGCACACAGAGTATTCTGAAAGATGTGTTACAGTTCACTAAAGTACATATAGAATGTTAACTTAAGCTGATCTGCCTCCGTTTATTAGATACAATTTATTGCTGACTTTCTGTTACCCTGATCAGGACAGTGCATGAGTGATGAGTTCATTGATGAGTTCTTGTTTATGCCCAGATAGATTGGAGGGTGGGATAGAATCAGGCAGGTATCCTAGTTGAGCCTGTGTTGCTGTTGTTGGAGGATGTTACCTATGGTGACATTTATGGAACCCGACTGTGGTTTGGTTGTGAAGTGGTTCAGGAGGAGGTAAGATTTTGGTTTTGAGTATGAACTGGGGCCATTAACAGAGGGAGACCCGTGGAAGAAGGAGAAAGAGTGGGAACTGAGGGAAAATATCCAACTTCCAGGGCTCTAAAGTTCAAGGTGAAACAGGTACAAACATGTCCCGGTAACCATAATTTACAGAATAGAGAGATAATTTCACTCATCAACTTACAGTGAGAACATAGGAATTAGTAAAGTGCTTTGTAACCTAGAAGGTGATAAAAATGCTTAGATTTCAGCACAGATTGGAATGACAGAAGTGTGAGTGAAATCATTTCAAGTTGGAGGTGATAACTTGAGGGTTTTTTTGTTTTTTTTTTGTTTGTTTTTTTTTTTTTTTGCGGGCATCTCACTGTTGTGGCCTCTCCCGTTGCGGAGCACAGGCTCCGGACGTGCAGGCTCAGTGGCCATGGCTCACGGGCCTAGCTGCTCCGCGGCATGTGGGATCTCCCTGGACCGGGGCACGAACCCGTGTCCTTTGCATCGGCAGGCAGACTCTCAACCACTGCGCCACCAGGGAAGCCCTTGAGGGTTTTTTTTTTTTTTACTTTATCTGGTAAAATGCAGGCAGTCATACATGTGAGGGGTGTTTACAGAGTTAAAAACGTATATAAAAGACTTCTGCTCCTGGGAAGATGGAATGGCCATACTTTTCCCTATTCCTCCTGCTAAGCACAACCCAAAAAGCCCCTACACATGATGCATCAAACAAACATAAGAAGACTGAAAGGTAGAGAGAAGAAGTCAGAGTGGCTATAGATGTTGATCTCCCCCCACCCCCGCAAATTGGTGGTGATTTACCTGTGTTTCTTTGCCACATATATCCACATTTAGAACTAAAGAAGCAACCTGGAAATGCCAATGGCCCCAACCCCCCCAAAAAAAGCCCCACAAAAGCCTTCACTCTTTAGCCAAAGGACCAGGGAAAGGGCAGGCTAGCAAGACAGAAAAACTTTTAGACAATAACCACCCTACTCCAGCCAAACACCATTGAAAAAAACTGTGACCTCACCCCAATCAATGCCAGAAAAGACCAGTGGAGAGCCTAGACTTCCAGCCTCACCAAGCTGTAATGAAGTACCCCAACTTCTTTGCCAGAGTGATGTCAGAGAAGGCAAAGTACAGAACCAGGACTTTCATTCCAGCCAAGTGGTATTGAGTAATATCCCTCCCCCACATTGTGGTGTCAGTGGAAACAATGTGTAGAGTCTGGACTTATGACTGTGCTCTTCCATAATGTGGCACCCTTCCTATTCCCTGAAAGGTCTCTATTAGAGAATACTACTGAGGAACTAAGACTTTTGTCCTTGTTAAGCAGTAACACAGCCTGTCCCCTATAGTGTCAGTGTAGGCCCCGTGAGAGCCTGGACTTGCACTTCCAACTGACAGTAACAGGTATGTTTACCTCTTCCCCTCCCCTCTAAGGTGGTGTCAAAGGACTAGTGGAGGATCAGGACTTCCACCATAGCCCAATGCTAATGAATCATCCTACCCTCTCCTACCTACCACCCCATAGGGTGTTAATAGATGCCATGGTTAATAGATGCTATGCATTAATAAGGCACACTTGTGTCTCTCAGTCTGGGATGTGTCAGGTAAGGCCTAGTGGGGAGCTATAACTCCCATCCCCACCTGCATAGCTGTCAATAGAGACCATGTGAGAAACTTGGACTTCTACTCACACCTGAAATTAACAAACTGTCACCACCCCCCTTCCCTTGCTGGAACCCAGCTAAAATAATAGGTTTGAATATATATTTAAATATATATTTAAATATATATCCAGAGTCTCATAATATAATAACCCAAATATACAGATTTTGAATGAAAATAACTCATAATACCAAGAACCAGGAAGATCTCAAACTAAATGAATAAAGACAATTAATAGACGCCAACACTGAGATGACAAAGATATTAGAATTATTTGACAAAGATTTTAAAGCAGACATGATAAAAATATTTGAACAATGACACTCTTGAAATATATGAAAAATAGAAAGTCTTAGGAAAGAAATAGAAGATATAAAGGAGAACCAAGGGCAAATTTTAGAGCTGAAAAATACAATAACTAAATGCAGTAATCAAAAATACCAAAATTAAAATCTTAATGGATGGGATCAACAGCAGAACAGAAGGGACAGAGGAAAGAATCACTGAATTGGAATACAGAACAATAGAATTAACCAATTTGATAAAACACAGATTAAATGGACTGGAAAAAAAAAGATCAGAGCCTTAAGACCTATGATAGTATTGCAAAAGATCTAATATTCATGGCATCAGAGTCCCAGGAGAGAAAAAAGAGGGTGGGACTGGAAAGTATTCAAGAAGCAATGGCTGAAAACTTTCCAAATCTGGAAAAACATAAACCTACAAATTCAAGAAGCTGAGTGAATCCCAAACAGGATAAAACTAAAGAAATCCACACCAAGACACATTATACTCAAATTTCTGAAAATGAAAGACAATGTTACTTGAAAACCGTGACAGCAATAGCACAATCTATAAAGGGAAAAAAAATGATAAACTGGACCTTATGAACATTAAAAACTTTTGTTCTGCAAGAGATCCCATTAAGAGTATGATAAGACAAGCTACAGGCTGTGAAAAAGTATCTGTAAACCAAATATCTCAGAAAGGAGTAGTATCTAGACTATATAAAGAATTCTCAAAACTCAATAGTAAAAAACCAAACAATCCAACTAGAGATATTTCACTGAGGAAGACATACAAATGGCAAATAATTATATGAAAAGATGTTCAACATCATTAGCCATTTGGGAACCACAAATTAAAAGGGAACGAGATATCACTACACATCTATCATAATAGCTAAATTTTTTTTAAAAGCTGTAACAACACCAAATGCTAGCAAGGATGGGAAGACATTGGATCACTCATACGTTGCTGTTGGGAATGGAAAATAGTGCAGTGATTTTGGAAAACAGATTGACAGTTTCTTACAAACTAAACATGTAACTATCGTGCAACCCCATAACTATACTGTTGGAAATTTATCTTAGAGAAATGAAAAGTGATGTTCACACAAAAACCCATGCATGAATGTTTAGATCAGCTTAATATGTCATAGCCCCAAACTGGAAACAATCCATATGTCCTTCAAAAGGTAAATGGTTAGACAAACCATGATATATCCCTACCATGAAATAAAAAGAAGCTATTTACATGCACAGCAACCTGGATGAATCTCCAGAGGATTATGTTGAGTGAAATAAGCCAATCCTAAAATGTTACACAATGTCTGATTCCATTTATAAAACATCTCTGAAATGACAAAATTATGGAAATGGAGAACAGATTAGTAGTTGCTAGGGGTTAGGGAGGAGGTTGGGGGCAGGTGGGAAGTGGATGTGGCTATGGTAAAGGAAATGTTCTGTATCTGATTGCATCAATGTCAATACCCTGGACTTGATATTGTACTATAGTTTTGCAAGATGTAGCCACTGGAGTAAACTGGGTAAAGAGTACACAGGATACCTTGGTACTCTTTCTGTTTCTTTTCTTTTTTCCCAGCTTTATTGAGGTGTACTTGACAAATAAAAATTGTATATATTTAAGGTGTACAATGTGATATTCTGATATAAATATACATTGTGGAATGGTTACCACAGTCAAGCTCTTTAACATATCAGTCACCTCATATAGTTACGATTTTTTTGTGGTAAAAATACTTAGTCAACTATCTTAGCAAATTTCAAGTATGCAATACAGTATTATTAACTGTAGTCACCATACTGTACCTTAGATCTCCAGAACTTGTTCATCCTTCATAAATGAACCTTTGTACCCTTTAACTTCTCCTCATTTTCCCATCCAACCCTCACCCCGGCAACCACCATTCTACTCTCTGCTACCTACAGAATGGGAGAAAATATTTGCAAGCCATATATCTGTTAAGGGTTTCATATCCAAAATATACAAGGAACTCAACAACTCATTAGTGAAAGAAACACCACAAATAACCTGATTAGAAAATGGGGTAAGGACCTGAATAGACATTTCTCAAAAGACATAAAAATGGCCAACAGGTATATGAAAAGGTATTCAAAATCACTTAACCAGCAGGGAAATGCAAATCACAACCACAATGAGATACATCACCTCACAACTGTTAGAATAGCTAATATAAAAAAGACAAGAGATTAAGGCCTGGGGGCATAAACAGAGGGAATAACCCAGGATGTAGAAGGGAGAGAGGAAAAATTACATCCACGTTGTCACAAATGGCAGGATTTCTTTTTTCTTATTGAAGTTTAATAATATTCCATTGTGTGTATACATAATGGTGAGGATGTGGATGGAAGGATACCCTTGTACACTCTTTGTAGAAGTGTAAATTGGTACAGTCATTATGGAAAACAGTATGGAGGTTTCTTTTTTTTTTTCTTTTTGCAGTATGCGGGCCTCTCACTGTTGTGGCCTCTCCCGTTGCGGAGCACAGGCTCCGGATGCGCAGGCTCAGCGGCCATGGCTCACGGGCCCAGCCGCTCCGCGGCATATGGGATCCTCCCAGACCGGGGCACGAACCCGTATCCCCTGCATCGGCAGGCGGACTCTCAACCACTGCACCACCAGGGAGGCCCTGGAGGTTTCTTAAAAAATTAAAAATAGAACTACTGTATAATCCAGCAATCCCTCTTCTTAGTATATAACCAAAGGAAATAAAATCACTATCTTGAAGAGATATCTGCACCCCATATCACTACAGCTTTATTCACAATAGCCAAGGTATGGAATGAATCTAAGTGTCTATTGATAGATGAATGGATAAAGAAAAGGTGATATATATACATACACACATACACACACACACAGTGGAGTATTATTCAACCTTAGAAAAAGAAGGAAATCCTGTCATTTGCAACAACATGGATGAACATGTAGTACATTATGCTAAGTGAAATAAGCCAGACACACAGAAAGCAAATGCTGTGTGATCTCACTTATATGTAGAATTGAAAAAAAAAAGGTGAACTCTGTATTATTTATTTCAAATGTTACAACTGTAGTTTAATTAAACTGCAAAGTTTTATGTAAAATGTATATAACAGAGTATCCACCCACTTCATTTCTCCCTGTGCTCCTTTGCCAATTCCCTGCAACAAGTTTCTAGTCAGGAATTGATAGATTGATGTGCCATCTACTGACAATATTATGGATGGATTTCTGAGAAATCTAGAAAGTGGAAGTGGGCATGGCAGTTAGGAAGTTTCTTGATTTGCTGTGAGAGTCATGATAGAGGTAGAATATACAGAGGTGGACCGTGGTGTGTGTGTGTGTGTGTTGCTTGTGTATGACCAACTTCAATGACTAGGAGGAGGCCTGGGGGCATAAACAGAGGTAATAACCCAGGATGTAGAGGGGAGAGAGGAAAAATTACATCCGTGTTGTCACAAATGGCAGGATTTCCTTTTTCTTTTTGAGGTTGAATAATATTCCATTGTGTGTATACATATCACATTTTCTTTATCCATTCATCCATTGACAGACACTTCAGTTGTCTCTATATCTTGGCTACTGTGAATAATGCTGCAATGAACATGAGAGTGCAGATATTTCTTTGAGATATTGATTTTCATTCCTTTGGCTATATACCCAGAAGTGGGATGGCTGGATCATATGATAGTTCCATTTTTTAAATTTTCATAAACCTCCATACTGTTTTCTGTAATGGCTGAACCAGTTTACATTCTCACCAATAGTGTACAAGAAAGGATTTTCTTTTCTTCACATTCTCAACAACACTGATCTTTTTTTATTTTTTTCAATTTACATATATATATATATGTATAGTTGATTTACAATATTGTGTTAGTTTCAGGTGTACAGCATAGTGATTCAGTTATTTTTTCTGATTATATTCCATTATGGCTTATTATATGATATTAAATGTAGTTCCCTGTGCTATACAGTAAATTCTTGTTGCTTATCAATTTTTTTTTTTTTTTTTTTTGCAGTACGCGGGCCTCTCACTGTTGTGGTCTCTCCCGTTGTGGAGCACAGGCTCTGGACGCACAGGCTCAGTGGCCATGGCTCACGGGCCCAGCTGCTCCACGGCATGTGGGATCTTCCCAGACCGAGGCACGAACCCGTGTCCCCTGCATCGGCAGGTGGACTCTCAACCACTGCACCACCAGGGAAGCCCTATTTTATATATAGTAGTTTCTATCTGTTAATCCCATACTCCTAATTTGTCCCTCCCCCTTCCCTCTCCCCTTTGGTAACCAAAAGTTTGTTTTCTATATCTGTGAGTCTGTTTCTGTTTTGTATATATATTCATTTGTATTATTTTTTAGATTCCACATATAAATGATATCATATAGTATTTATCTTTCTCTGTCTGACTTACTAAACTAAGTATAGTATTCTCTAGGCCCACCCATGTTGCTGAAAATGGTAATATTTCATTCCTTTTATGACTGACTAATATTCCATTATACATATATATAAAACAGATTTTCTCAAGCCAATTGTCTGTTGATGGGCATGTGGGTTGTTTCCATGTGTTGGCTATTGTAAATAGTGCTGCTATTAACATTCGGGTACATGTATCTTTTCGAATTAGGTTTTTTGTTTTTTCCAGATATATACCCAGGAGTGGGATTGCTGGATCATATGATAACTCTGTTTTTAGTTTTCTAAGGAACGCCCATACTATTTTCCATAGTGGCTGCACCAATTTACATTCCCACCAACTGTGTACCAGGGGTCCCTTTTCTCCACATCCTCTCTGGCATTTATTATTTGTAGACATTTTGATGATAGCCATTCTGACCAATGTGAGGTGATACCTCATTGTGGTTTTGATTTGCATTTCTCTAATAATTAGTGATGTTGAGCATCTTTTCATGTTCCTGTTGGCCATCTGTGTGCCTTCTTTGGAAAAATGTGTCTTTAGGTTTGCTGTGCATTTTTTGATTGGGTTGTTTTGTTTTTTCGATATTCAGTTGTATGAGCTGTTTGTGTATTTTGTATCTTAACCCCTTGTCGGCCACATCATTTGCAAATATTTTCTCCCTTTCCGTATGTTGTCTTCTCATTTTGTCAATGATTTCCTTTGCTGTGCAAAAGCTTTTAAGTTTGATTAGGCCTGATTTGTTTATTTTTGCTTTTATTTATTTTCCCTTTGGAGACTAATCTAAGAAAATATTGCTATGATTTATGTCCAAGAATGTTTTGCCTAAATACTCTTCTAGGAGTTTTATGGTGTCATGTCTTATATTTAGGTCTTTAAACCATTCTGAGTTTATTTTTGTATATGGTGTGAGGGAGTGTTCTAATTTTATTGATTTACATGTAATTGTCCAGCTTTCCCAACACCACTTGCTGAAGAGACTCTTTTCTCCATTGTATATTACTGTCTTCTTTGTCATAGATTAGTTGACTGTAGGTGTGTGGGTTTATTTCTGGGCTTTCTATTATGTTCCATTGATCTATATGTTTTTGTGCCAAAATCACACTTTTTTGATTACTGTAGCTTTGCAGTATAGTCCAAATTCTGGAAGGGTTATGCCTCTAGCTTTGTTCCTTTTCCTCAGGATTGCCCCTGCCAATTCTGGGTCTTTTGTTGTTCTTTTGACATTTTGATACTAACCATCCTAACAGGTAGGAGGTGGTATCTCCTTGTGATTTTGATTTGTATATCTCTGACGATTACTAATATTGAGCATTTTTTTCATATAACTGTTGGCTGTTTGTATGTCTTATTTGGATAAATGTCTATTCAGGTCTTTTGCCCATATTTTGCCCATTTTTTGGTTGAGTTTGTTTTCTTATGGCTGAGTTTTGAGTTCTTTGCATATTTTGGATAACAGTCTTTTATTAAACACGTGTTTTGCAAATATTTTCTCCCAGTCTGTCCTTTGTTTTTTCATTCTTTTAACTGTGTCCTCATAGAGCAGAATATTTAAATTTTAATGAAGTCCAGTTTATCAGTTTTTACTTTCATGGATTGTGCTTTTGGAGTTGTATCTAAAATGTTATCACCAAACTCAGGATTACCTATATTTTTTCTTATTTTATCTCATAGGAATTTTATTGTTTTGCCTTTTACATTTAGGTCTATGATCTATTTTGAATAATTTTTGAGAAAGTATAAAATCTGTTTCTAAATTTATTTTTTGCATGTGGATGTTCAGTTGTTCTGGTAACTAAATGATTACCGTTTCTCCACTGAATTGCCTTTGCTCCTTTTTCAAGTATTAGTTGACTATATGTATGTAGGTCTGTTTCCGAGATAATTTGTATCACTGATGTGTTTTGATCCATTGATTTGTTTTTCTCTTTCAGCAATACCATACTGTCTTGATTACTAGAGCTTTATGTTAAGTCTTGAAGTCAGGTAGTGTCAGTCCTCCAACTTTGCTCTTTAAGAATATATTGGCTATTCTGAGCCAGGACATGGAAACAACCTAAGTGTCCATTGACAGATGAATGGATGAAGAAGATGTGGCACATACACACAATGGAATATTACTCAGCCATAAAAAGAAACAAACTGAGTTATTTGTAGTGAGGTGGATGGACTTAAAGTCTGTCATACAGAGTGAAGTAAGTCAGAAAGAGAAAAACAAATAACGTGTGCTAACACATATATAGGGAATCTAAAAAAAATGGTTCTGATGAACCTAGGGGCAGGACAGGAACAAAGACACAGATGTAGAGAATGGACTTGAGGACACGGGGAGGGGGAAGGGTAAGCTGTGACAAAGTGAGAGAGTAGCATTGACATATATACACTACCAAATGTAAAATAGATAGCTAGTGGGAAGAAGCTGCATTGCACAGGGAGATCAGCTCGGTGCTTTGTGACCACCTAGGGGGGTGGGATAGGGAGGGTGGGCGGGAGATGCAAGAGGGAGGGGATATGGGGATATATGTATACTAGATATAGCTGATTCACTTTGTTATACAGCAGAAACTAACAAAATTGTAAAACAATTATACTCCAATAAAGATGTTAAAAAAATAAATAAAAGCAATGTATTAAAATTGACAGCTATATATATATATAAAACTTCATAAATGTAAAATCTATAACTATATATAATGTATATTAAATATAAACAATATATAATTTATATAGTATGTGTATAAAATTTGAAAAAAAAGAATATATTGGCTATTCTGAGTCTTGCTTTTGCATATGTACCTTATTTTTCATTTATTTCTTTATTTTTTAAAGCTTTATTTATTTATTTATTTGGCTGTGCCAGGTCTTTAGTTGCAGCATGAGGGATCTTCATTGCAGCGTGCAGTATCTTTGTTGCAGCGTGCGGGATCTTTGGTTGCAACATGTGGAATCTTTTGTTGTGGCATGTGGAATCTTTAGTTGCAGCATGTGAGATCTTCTAGTTGCAGCATGCAGGCTCTTAGTTGTGGCATGTGGGATCTAGTTCCCTGACCAGGGATTGAACCCAGGCCACCTGCATTGGGAGTGTGGAGGCTTAACCACTGGGCCACCAGGGAAATCCCTACATATATACTTTAAAATTGGTTTTCCTATATCCACAAAATAACCTGGTGGAATTTTGATTTGTATTGTGTTGAATCTATCAGCACAGGTTGGGAAGAACTAACATTTTAACAATATTGAGTCTTCATAACCATGTACATGGAATATCTTTCCACTGAATCTTATTTGATCACTTTTATCAGAGGTTTTTAGTTTTCCTCATATAGAAATTGTTTATGTTTTATTCATTTTATTTTTAATTATTTTGTTGTTTTTGTGCTAATGTCATTGTGTTTTTATTTTGAAATTCTGATTGTTCATTGCCAGTATATAGGAAAGCAACTGACATTTGTATGTCAACCTTGTCTCTTACAATCTTCCTGTAATTTCTTATTAGTTCTAAGAGTTTTTTTGGTTGCTTCTTTAGGATTTTCTACATAGACCATCAGGTAATATAAAAGAAGGCATTTTTATTTATTCCTTCCCAATCTATATACCTCTACTTCTTTTCTTATTGCTTTAGCTAGAACATCCAGTACAATGTTGAACAGGAGTTGTGTGAGTAGATATCTTTGCCTTGTTCCTAATCCTAGGAAAGCATCTAGTTTCTCACCATTAAGTATTGTGGTAATTAATTTTCTGTGTCAACTTGACTGGATCAAGGGATGCCCAGATATCTGGTTAAACATTATTTCTGTGTGCTTCAATGAGGTTGTTTCTGGAATAAATTAACATTTGAATCAGTAGACTGAGTGTAGTGGATTGCCCTCCCCAGTGTGGGTGAGGATCATGCCATCTGTTAAGGGCCTTAATATAACAAAAAGGTGGTGCAAGGGAGGATTCGCTCCCTCTCTGCCTGACTGCATGGCTGGGACATCAGTCTTCTCCTGCCCTCCATGCTCCTGGTTCTTAGACCTTCAGACTCAGACTGGAATCTACACCATTGACTCTCAGGTTCTCAGGCATTGAACCACACCACTGGCTTTTGTGGGTCTCTGGGCCACAGACAGCATGTCGTGGGGGTTCTCAGACTCCATAATCACATGAGACAATTATAATAAATCTCTTTCTATCTCTATCTCTATCTTTATCTCTAATCTACTTCTATTTTTATCCCTGTCTCTATTTCTAGATTAAAATGATTTTGTCAAATGCATTTTATGCATTTATTGATAGTAAATGATTTTTCTTCCTTAGCCTATTGATGTGATGATAGGGGCCATTAATTGATTTTCTAATTTTGAACAAGCCTTGCATGCTTTTAATAAATCCCACTTGGTCATGCTATATTATTCTTTTTATGCATTGTTGTATTTGATTTGCTAATATTTTGTTGAGGATTTTTACATTATGATAAATATTGGTCTGTAATTTTCCTTTCTTGTAGTGTCTGTCTGATTTTGATATTAGGGTAATCCTGGCTCCATGGAATAAGTTAGGTAGTATTTCCTGCACTTCTATTTTTTGGATGACATTGTCAAGAATTGTTACAAATTTTTCTGGAAAATTTGGTAGCATTTACCAGTGAATGCATTTGAGTCTGATGCTTTCTGTTTTGAAGATTATTGATTTAATTACATATATTTAAAAAGTATTTTATATTATATACATATATGTATATATGCAAGTATGTTATATGCATAACATACTAATGTGTATGTATATATGTATATATATATATATATAGGTATATGTATATAAACATATACATATATATTCAGATTATTTATCTCTTCTTGTGTGAGTTTTGGTAGATTATGTCTCTCAAAGAATTAGTCTGTTTCATCTGGGATATCAGATTTGTGGGCATACAGTTTTTCATAATATTCCTTTATTATAGTATTAATGTCCATGAAATCAGTTGTGATAACCCCTTGCTCATTATTGGTATTAATAATTTGGATCTTACTTTCTTTTTTCATAGTTAACCTAGCTGGAGGTTTATAGATTTTGTTGATGTTTTCAAAGATCCAACTTTTGGTTTTGTTGATTTTCTCTATTGATTTCCTGTTTTCAGTTTCATAGATTTCTGCTCTAATTTTAAAATTTCTTTTCTTCTACTTACTTTGGATTTAATTTGTTCTTCTTTTTCTGGTTTCCTAAGGTGAAAGCTTAGATTATTTATTTTAGATCTTTCTTTTTTAATATATGCATTTACTGGTACAAATATCCCTCTAAGTCCTGCCTTTGCTGCATCCCACAAATTTGATAGGTTGTACTTTCATTTTAATTTACCTCAAAATATTTTGAAGTTTCTATTTAGACTGCTTTGATGCATGTGTTATTTAATCTCCAAGTATTTGAGGATTTTCTTACTGTCCTTCTGTTCCTGATTTGTAGTCTAATTCCATTGTGGTCTCAGTGCATTCACTGTATGATTTCTATCCTTTTAAATTTGTTAAAGTATGCTGTAAGGCCCAGAATCTCTTGGTGAATGTTCCGTGTGAGTTTGAGAATAACGTGTATTCTGCTGTTGTTGGGTAAAGTATTATATACATGTCAATTAGATCCAATTAATGATGATGTTGGTCAATTCAACTATGTCTTACTGACTTTCTGCCTGCTGGATCTGTCAATTACTCATAGTGGAAAATTAAAGCCTCCAACTATAATAGTGGGTTTATCTATTTCTCCTTGCAATTCAGTTTTACCTCACATATTTGAGGTATCTGTTATTAGACATGTACAGATTAAAAAAATCTTTTATGTGTTTTTAAAGAATTTGCCCCTTTATCATTATTTAATATTCTTTTTTATCCTTGATAATTTTCCCTACTTGGCAGTCTATTTTGTCTGAAATTAACATAGCTACATCACATTTCTTTTTATTAGTTTTAGCATAGTTTATCTTTTCTCTATCCCTATGTTTCTCAAGCTCACTTACTCTTTCCTTAGCTATTTCCAGTCTATTGATGAGCCCATGAAAGGCATTCTTTGCTTTTACAGTGTTATTGATTGCTCGCATTTGATTTTAATTATTTCTTTGAGTTTCCATTTCTCTTCTTACATTACCATCTGTTCTTGTATGTTGTCCACCTTTTTCATTAGAGCCCTAGGTATATTAATCATAGTAGTTTTAAATTCCTGGTCTAATTATACTAACATCTCTGCTGTATCTGAGTCTGATTCTTATGCTTGCTCTGTCTCTTCCAACTGTGTTTTTGATCTTTTAGTATGCCTTGCAACTTTTTGTTGAAAGATGGACAATATGTACTGGGTAAAAAAAAAAGGCTGAGGGAAATAGGCCTTTAGTGTCAGATTTTATGTTTATCTGGCTAGATGTTAGGTTATGTTTATTGTTTGCTGTACCTGTAGCTATATCAGAGGCTTAAATTTCCTCTGTCCTTGTTTGTGTCTCTGATACTTTTTGTTTCCTTAGAGACTTCTTGAATAATATCTGATACATGCAGTTTTTACAGTAATACTCCCCTCTTATTACAGAGGAGATCTATTGATGTGATTTGTAAGTGCGGGGAGAGGGGAAGCATTCTATGGTCCTATGATTCAATCTCAATATTTCACTGAGTCTGTGCCCCTGGGCGGTGACCTCAAGTGCCTCTAGTTTTGTTTTGTTCTGTTTTGTTTTTTTTCCCTTTCTGTGAGACAGGAAGACCAGGGAGGGTTAGCATAGGGCATTTCCCTTTCCATAGGTTGAATAGGCTCTGGTAAAACACCGATTAGTTATGCTTTGGTACCTTGAGGGTACACCTTGTTAAGGAAAGCTCTGGGCATATTTCAAAATGCTCACTTTTACCCTCTCCCTACTGGAAGCAGGAAGGGATATTTTTTCCTCTGGTCTTCATTGTGAGAACTTGGTTGCTCCCCTGGAGCCCAAACTCACAAAAGTATGAGGCCCCTCTATGTCCGGGCCATTGTGAAGTTTTTAGCTCTCAAACTTGTCCACACTGAGCCTCCAGGACTTTGTCAATTACAGTTAACACTTTCCTACACCAGTACTGGTTCTCATGGAGGTTTCTGATCCAGTAAGCTGTGATTCTCTGTCTCTCCATTTTTAAATCAAGGTATAACTGATATATAACATTATATTAGTTTCCAGGTATACAACACAATGACTTAATATTTGTACATATTGTGAAATAATCCCTGCAATAAGTCTAGTTAACATCCATCACCAAACATAGTTACAACATTTTTTCTTGTGACAACTTTTAGAATCTACTCTTCTAGCATCTTTTAAATATGGAATACAGTATTATTGAACATAGTTACCATACTGTACACTATATCCCAATGACTTAATTATTTTATAACTGAAAATTTGTATCTTTTGACTCCCTTCAACCATTTCTCCCACCCCCTACCCACCCCAGCTCTGGCAAGCACCAATCTGTTCTCTGTATCTATGAGCTTTGTTTGTTGATGTTGTTGTTTTAAGTTCCACATATAAATAAGATCATATGGTATTTGTCTTTCTCTGTCTGACTTATTTCAGTTAGCATAATTCCATCAACGTTCTACCTCTCCAATTTAAAAAAAATACTATTTAAAATTGTAATAAAATATAATAACATTAAATTTACTGTCTTAATCTTTAAGTGTGTTAAGAAAATGTTGCTTAATTTCCACATATTTGTGGATTTTCCAACTTCTATAAAAATTTCTAACTCTAGCTTCATTCCACTGTGATTTTAAAGGATTATTTGTATGATTTCATACTTTGAAAATTTAATTAGACTTGTTTTATGGCCTAACATATAGTCTATAGTAAAGAATATTCCATGTGCACTCGAGAAGAATGTGTATTCTTCTGTTGTTGAGTGGAATGTTCTGTATATGTCTGTTCCAGTTGATTTGTGGTCCTCTATTTCCTTATTGATCTTAAATCTAGTTGTATACATTATTGAGAGTGAGACATTCAAGTTTCCAACTATTATTGCAGATCCATCTATTTCTACCTTCACTTGTGTCAGTATTTGCTTAATACATTTTGGGAATGATATTTGGTTCTTATATGTTTATAATTGTTATAACTTCTTGGTAAATTGACCATGTTATCTGTATATAGGTCCTTCCTTGTCTCTTGTAACATTTTTTGACTTAAAGTTTATGTTATCTGATATAAATATACCACATCTGCTCTCCTTTGGTTACTGTTTGCCTAGAATGTATTTTTCCATTCTTTCACTTTCAAGCTATGTGTATCTGTAGACCTAAAGGGAGTTTCTTGCAGAGAACATATAGTTGGATCCTGTTTTTTAAAGATCTATTCTGCTGATCTCTGCCTTGGAGAGTTTAATCTCTCTACATTTAAAGTAATTACTAATGAAAAAGGACTTATTTCTGTCATTTGCTATTGATTTTTCATATGTTTTATAGCTTTTCTGTCCCTCATTTCCTCCATCACTCTCTTCTTTTGTATTTAGTTGATTTTTTGGTAATGAAACATTTTGGTTCCCTTATTTCATTTTGTGTATATTCTATACATGTATTTTCTTGGTGGTTACCATGAAGCAGCATATAACATCTTATAACAATCTATCATACATTGAAACCAATGTGAGTTCAATTGCATACAAATTGCATACAAAAATCTGTACAGCACCTTTCCTCTTGTATTATTGATGCCAAAAATTGCACATTTTAAATCCCATAGAAAATAAAAAGTGGAGTTATGAATAAAAACTACAAAAATACTGGCTTTTACATTTTCCCATGGGTTTACCTTTGCTGAAGGTCTTTAAGTCTTCATATGGCTCTGAGTTACTATCAGCCTTTCATTTCAACCTGAAAAACTCCCCGTAGGATTTCTTGTAGGGTGGATTTGATAGTAATGAACATCCTTAGCTTTTGTCTATCTGGAAATGTTGTAATTTCTCCTTCACTTTTGCAGGACAGTTTTGCCAGACTTAGAATTTTTAGTTCACAGCTTTCTTTACTTGGCAGTTTAAATATACTCCACCACCTTTTGGCCTCCAAAATTTCTGCTTAGAAATTTGCTGATAATTTTATTGCAGTTACCTTCTGTCTGATGAGTCATTTTTCTCTTGCTGCCTCCAAGATGCTCTCTTTCTCCTTGGATTTAGAGAGTTTGATTATAATGTGTCTCAGTGTGGGTCTCTGGGTTTACACAAAATGTTGTTACATAGTTTGTTGGATTTGTAGATTCATGTAATTCACCAAATTGGGGAAGTTTTTTGGCCATTGTTTCCTTTATTTCTTTTTTAAAAAATTTTATTTTATATTGGAGTATAATTGATTTACAATGTTCTGTTAGGTTCAGGTGTACAGCAAAGTGATTGATTTATACATACATACACACACACACATATATATATATATATATATACATATATATACATTCTTTTTCTGATTCTTCGCCAATATATTACAGAGTATTGAGCAGAGTTCCCTGTGCTATACAGTAAGTCCTTGTTGATTATCAATTTTATATATATTAGTGTGTATATCTTAATCCCAAACTCCTAATTTATCCCGTGCCCCACCTTTCCCCTCTGGTAATCATGACTTTCGGGTTTTTTTAATTTTTAAATTTTATTTATTTCTTTATTTATTTTTGGCTATGTCAGGTCTTCATTGCTATGCACTGGCTTTCTCTAATTGCGGTGAGTGGAGGCTACTGTTCGTAGCAGTGGATGTGCTTCTCATTATGGTGGCTTCTCTTGTTGTGGAGCATGGGCTCTAGGTGTGCAGACTTCAGTAGTTGTGGCATGTAGGCTCAGTAGTTCTGGCTCGCGGGCTCTAGAGTGCAGGATCAGTAGTTATGGAACACGGGTTTAGTTGCTCCGCAGCATGTGGGATCTTCCCAGACCAGGGCTCAAACCCGTGTCCCCTGCATTGGCAGGTGGATTCTTAACTCTGCTCCACCACAGAAGTCAAATAAGTTTGTTTTTGAAGTCTGTGAATCTGTTTCAGTTTTTTAAATAAGTTCACTTGTAAACTTCTTTTAGATTCCACATATAAGTGATATCATATTATATTTGTCTTTCTCTGTCTCACTTACTTTACCCAGTATGGTCACCGATTGATCCATCCATTTTTCTGCAAATGGCATTATTTCATGCTTTTTTATGTCTGAGTAAGATTCCATTGTATACATGTGCCACATCTTCTTTATCCATTCATCTGTCGATGGACACTTAGATTGCTTCCATGTCCTGGCTATTGTAAATAGAGATGCAATGAACATTGTGGTACATGACTCTTTTTGAATTATGGTTTTCTCAGGATATATGCCCAGTAGTGGAATTGCTCGGTCATATGGTAGTTCTATTTTTAGTTTTTTAAGGAACCTACATACTGTTCTCCATAGTGGCTGTATCAACCTACATTCCCAAAAACAGTGCAAGAGTGCTGTGATTTATGTCAAAGAGTGTTCTTCCTATGTGTTCCTCTTAAGAGTGTTATAGTGTCTGGTCTTACATTTAGGTCTTCAATCCATTTTGAGTTTATTTCTGTATATGGTGTTAGGAAGTGTTCTAATTTCATTCTTTTAAATGTACCTGTCCAGTTTCCCAGCACCACTTATTGAAGAGACTGTCTTTCCTCCATTGTTTATCCTTGCCTCCATTTTCATAGATTATTTGACCACAGGGGTGCGGGTTTATCTCTGGGCTTTCTATCCTGTTCCATTTATCTATATTTCTGTTTTTGTGCCAGTACCATATTGTCTTGATTACTGTAGCTTTGTAGTATAGTCTGAAGTCCGGGAGCCTGATTCCTCCAACTCCATTTTTTTTCCTCAAGATTGCTTTGGCTATTCGGGGTCTTTTGTGTCTCTATACAAATTTTAAGATTTTTCTTTTCTAGTTCTGTAAAAAAAAATGCCATTGGAAATTTGATAGGGATTGCATTGAATCTGTGAATTGCTTTGGGTAGTATAGTCATTTTCACAATACTGATTCTTCCAATCCAAGAACATGGTGTATCTCTCCATCTGTTTGTGTCATATTTGATTTCTTTAATCGGTGTCTTATAATTTTCTGAGGACAGGTCTTTTACCTCCTTAGGTAGGTTTGTTCCTAGGTGGTTCATGCTTTTTGTTACAATGGGGAATGGGATTGTTTCCTTCATTTCTCTTTCTGATCTTTCATTGTTAGTGTATAGGAATTCAAGGGATTTCTGTGCATTAATTTTGTGTCCTGCAAATTTACCAAATTCTTTGATTAGCTCTAGTAGTTTTCTGGTGGCATTTTTAGGATTATCTATGTATAGTATCATGTCATCTGCAAACAGTGACAGTTTTACTTCTTCTTATCCAATTTGTATTACCTTTATTGCTTTTTCTTCTCTGCTTGCTGTGGCTAGGACTTCCAGAAATATGTTGAATAATAGTGGTAAGAGTGGGCTTCCTTGCCTTGTTCCTGATTTAGAGGAAATGCTTTCAGTTTTTCACCATTGAGAATGATGTTTGCTGTGCATTTGTTGTATGTGACCACTATTATGTTCAGGTAGGTTCCCTCTATGCCAACTTTCTAGAGAGTTTTTATCATAAACGGGTGTTGAATTTTGTCAAGAGCTTTTTCTGCACCTATTGAGATGATCATATTATTTTTATTCTTCAATTTGTTAATATGGTGTATCATGTTGACAGATTTGCATATATTGATGAATCCTTGCATCCCCGGGATAAATCCCACTTGATCATGGTTTATGATCCTTATAATATGTTGTTGTATTCTGTTTGATAGTATTTTCTTGAGGATTTTTGCATATATTCATCAACGATATTGGTCTGTAATTTTCTTTTTTTGTAGTATCTTTGTCTGGCTTTGGTATCAGGGTGATGGTGTCTTCATAGAATGAGTTTTGGGTGCGAGGTCTTCTCTAAATGTTTAATAGAATTCACCTGTGAAGCCATCAGGTCCTGGACATTTGTTTGTTGGAAGATTTTTAATCACAGTTTCAATTTCCTTACTTCTGATTGGTCTGTTCATTTTTTCTATTTCTTCCTTGTTCAGTCTTGGAAGGTTATACCTTTCTAAGAATTTGCCCGTTTCTTCCGAGTTGTCCATTTTATTGGCATATTGTTGCCTGTAGTAGTCTCTTATGATGCTTTGTATTTCTGCAGTGTCTGATGTAACTTCTCTTTCGTTTCTAATTCTATTGATTTGAGTCCTCTCCCTCTTTTGCTTGGAGAGTCAGTATAAAGTTTAATCAATTTTGTTTATATTCTCAAAGAGACAGCTTTTAGTTTTATTGAAATTTCCAATTGTTTTATGTTTCTATTTCATATATTTCTGCTCTGATTTTTATGATTTCTTTCCTTCTACTAAATTTGGATTTTGTCTGTTCTTCTTTCCCTAGTTCCTTTAGGTGTAACGTTAGACTCTTTATTTGAGATTTTTCTTGTTTCTTGAGGTAGGATTGTATTGCTATAAAATTCCCTCTTAGATCTGCTTTTGCTACATCCCATAGGCTTTGGATGGTCGTGTTTTCATTGTCATTTGTCTCTAGGTAGTTTTGGATTTCTTCAATGATGTCTTGGTTATTTAGTAACATGTTGTTTAGCCTCCATGTGTTTGTGTTTTTTACTTGTTTTCCCCTGTAATTTATTTCTAATCTCAAACTGTTGTGGTCAGAAAAGATGCTTAATATTATTTCAATTCTCTTAAATTTACTGAGGCTTGATTTGTGACCCAAATGTGATCTATCCTGGAGAATGTTCTGCATGCACTTGAGAAGAAAATATAATCTGCTGTTTTCAGATGGAATGTCCTATAAATATCAGTTAAATCCATCTGGTCTATTGTGTCATTTAAAGCTTGTGTTTCCTTATTCATTTTATGTCTGCATGATCTGTCCATTGGAGTAAGTGAGGTGTTAAAGTCCCCCACTATTATTGTGTTACTGTCAATTTACTCTTTTATAGCTGTTAGCATTTGTCTTATGTATTGAGGTGTTGCTATGTGGGGTGCATATATATTTATAATTGTTATATCTTCTCCTTGGATTGATCCCTTGATCCTTATGTAGTGTCCTTCCTTGTGTCTTGTTACATTCTTTATTTTAAAGTCTATTTTATCTGATATGAGTATTGCTATTCTAGCTTCTTTTGATTTCCATTTACATGGAATATCTTTTGCCATCTCCTCACTTTCAGTCTGTATATGTCCCAAGGTCTGAAGTGGTTATAGTTTAGAAAGCATATATATGTATCCATTCAGTGAGCCTGTGTTTTATAGTTGGAACATTTAATCCATTCACATTTAAGGTAATTATCGATATGTATGTTCCTATTACATTTTTCTCCATTTTTGGGGTTTGTTTCTGTAGGTCCTTTTCGTCTCTTGTGTTTCCCACTTAGATAAGTTCCTTTAGCATTTGTTTTAGGGCTGGTTTCGTGGTGCTGAATTCTCTTAGCTTTTGCTTATTTGTAAAGTTTTTGATTTCTCTGTTGAATCTGAATGAGATCATTGCCAGCTAGAGGAATCTTGGTTGTAAGTTCTTCCCTTTCATCACTTTAAATATATCATGCCACTCCCTTCTGGCTTGTAGAGTTCCTGCTGAGAAATCAGCTGTTAACCTTATGGGAGTTTCCTTGTATGTTATTGGTCGTTTTTCCTTTGTTGCTTTTAATAATTTTTCTTTGTCTTTAAATTTTGTCAATTTGATTGTTATGTGTTACGTCATGTTCATCATTGAGTTTATCCTGCCTGGGACTCTCTGTGTGTCCTGCATTTGGGTAGCTATTTCTTTTCCCATGTTTGGGAAGTTTTTGACTATAATCTCTTCAAATACTTTCTTGGGTCCTTCCTCTCACTTCTGTCCTCCTGGGACCACTATAATGCAAAAGTTGGTGTGTTCAATGTTGTCTCAGAAGTCTCTCAGGCTGTCTTTATTTCTTTTCATTTTTTTTTCTTTAATCTGTTCCATGGAAGTGATTTCCTCCATTCTGTGTTCCAGGTCACTTATCCGTTCTTCTGCCTCAGTTATTCTGCTATTGATTCCTTCTAGTGTATTTTTCATTTCACTTATTGTATTGCTCTTCTCTGTTTGTTTGATTTTAACTTCTTCTAGGTCTTTGTTAAACATTTCTTGCATCCTCTCAATCTTTGCCTCAATTCTTTTTTCAAGGTCCTTGATCACCTTCACTATCATTATTCTGAATTCTTTTTCTGGAAGCTTGCCTATCTCCACTTCTTTTAATTGTTTTTCTGGGGTTTTATATTGTTCCTTCATCTGTGACAGAGTCCTCTCCCTTTTCTTTTTGTGTATCTTTCTGTGATTGTGGTTTTCGTTCTGCCAGCTGCAGAACTGTAGTTCTTCTTGCTTCTGCTGTCTTCCCTCTGTTGGGTGAGGCTATCTAAGAGGCTTGTGCAAGCTTCCTGATGGGAAGGACTGGTGGTGGATAGAGCTGGGTGTTGCTCTGGTTGGCAGAGCTCAGTAAATCTTTAATCTGCTTGTCTGCTGATGGGTGGGGCTGAGTTTCCTCCCTGTTGGTTGTTTGGCCTGAGGTGACCCAGCACTGGAGGCTACAGGCTCTTTGGTGGAGATAATGGCAGATGCTGGGAGGGGTCATGCTAATGAGTACTTCCCAGAATTTCTTCCACCAGTGTCCTTGTCCCCGCCCTGAGCCACAGCCACACCCTGCCTCTGCAGGAGACCCTCCAACTCTAGCAGGTAAATCTGGTTCAGTGTCCTATGGGGTCACTGCTCCTTTCCCCTGGGTTCTGATGTGCATACTATTTTGTGTGTGCCCTCCAAGAATGGAGTCTCTGTTTCCCTCAGTCCTGTCAAAGTCCTGCAATCAAATCTCGCTGGCCTTCAAAGTCTGATTCTCTGGGGATTCTTCCTCCTGTTGCTGGACCCCCAGGTTGGGAAGCCTGACTTGTGTCTCAGAACCTTCACTCCAGTTGGTGGACTTCTGTGGTATAATTGCTCTCCAGTTTGTGAGTCACCCACCCAATGGTTATGGGATTTGATTTTATCATGATTGCACCTCTCTTACCCTCTCATTACAGCTACTCTTTGTCTTTGGATGTGGGGTATCTTTTTTCCTTCATTCCATTTTCTTCCTGTTGATGACTGTTCAGCAGTTAGTTGTGATTCTGGTGCTCTCACAAGAGGGAGTGAGCGGATGTCCTTCTACTACACCATCTTGGACCAGTCTCCTGATTCTTCATTTATGACTGGTAGCAAGGCAAGTATGGCCAGTCTTATAACTACTGTTTCAAAATAGTTCTGAAAATTCTAGCTATTTCAATAATTCAAGGAGAAATAAAATGCATAGATATTAGAAAGGGCTCAGCAACAATGTTATTTTTATTTATTTATTTTTTAAATTCAAAAAATTATTTATTTTATTTATTTATTTTTGGCTGCATTGGGTCTTCATTGCTGCACGTGGGCTTTCTCTAGTTGTGGCGAGCAGGGGCTACTCTTCGTTGTGGTGCACGGACTTCTCATTGTGGGGCTTGTCTTGTTGTGGAGCACAGGCTCTAGGCGTGCAGGCTTCAGTAGTTGTGGTACACGGACTTAGTTGCCCCACAGCTTGTGGAACCTTCCCGGACCAGGGCTTGAACCTGTGTCCCCTGCATTGGCAGGTGGATTCCTAACCACTGCACCACCAGGGAGGCCCCAGTGTTATTTTTAGATGACATCACTGTATACATTGAAACTGGTAAGAATTGGCAAAAACTAGGAGATATAATAAATGCTTGTAGGAAGTCATGGGATACGGTTTCAATAATTTAAGTTGTGTTTCTAAATAACAATAGCAATTATAAGATGAAATTAAACATCTTTTTAAATGACATCAAAATCTTTTAACTAATGGGAATATATATAAAAACGGAAATGCTAGATCAAGAATAGCTTGCAAATCAGAACAATCAGAAATGACTTTGGCCCATGTCCTGACTTTGATAATAAACTAACTTTTACTGGAACATAACCTTGTACATTTGTTTGTGTATTGTCTATGCCTGCTTTTCCACTATAACACTGGAGTTGAGTCGTTTTGGCAGAGACTGTATGCTCAAGAATTCTGGCCCTTTATATAAACAGTTTGCTGAACCCTATGCTAGATCACTACACTGAAAAGTTCCCACTGTGCCACCAGGGAAGTCCCATATGTTAGTTTTTGAAGACTGTGAAAGCTGTTTCAGTTTCTTAAGTAAGTTCATTTGTATCCTTCTTTTAGATTCCACATGTAAGTGTTATCATATGATATTTGTCTTTCTCTGTCTGACTTACTTTACTCAGGATGATCACCACTTGATCCATCCATCTTGCTGCAAATGGGATTATTTTACTCTTCTTTATGTCTGAGTAATATCCCATTGTATATTTGTACCACATCTACTTTATCCATTCCTCTGTTGATGGACATTTAGGTTGCTTCCCTGTCTTGGCTATTGTAACTAGTACTGCAGTGAACATTGGGGTGCATGTATGTTTTCAAAGTATGGTTTTCTCCGGATATATGTCCAGGAGTGGGATTGCTGGATCATTTGGTAGTTCTATTATTAGTTTTTGTAAGGAACCTCCATACTGTTCTCCATAGTGGCTGTACTTCCAGCAGTGTAGGAGGGTTCCCTTTTCCCCACACCCTTTCCAGCATTTATTGTTTGTAGACTTTTTGATGATGGCCATTCTGACCTGTGTGATGTGATACCGCATTGTAGTTTTGATCCACCCCCTAGAGTAATGAAAATAAAAACAAAAATAAACAAATGAGACATAATGAAACTTAAATGCTTTTGCACAGCAACAGAAACCATAAACAAAACAAAAAGACAACCAACAGAATGGGAGAAAATATTTGCAAATAATGTGACTCACAAGGGATTAATCTCCAAAATATACAAACAGCTCAAGTAGCTCAGTAATAAAAAATAAAAACCAACTGAATCAAAAAATGGGCAGAAGATCCAAATTGACATTTCTCCAAAGAAGATATACAGATGGCCAGAAAGCCCATGAGAAGCTTCTCAATATTGCTAATTATTAGAGAAATGTGAATCTTGGCCATTATTTCTTCAAATAATCTTTCTGCCCCTTTCTCACTTCTGGGACCCCTATAATGCATATGTTTGTCCATTTAATAATGTCCTATAAGTACCTTATGCTCTGCTTACTTCTCTTCATGTTTTTTTTTCTTTCTGCTCCTCAGATTTGATGATTCCCATTTCCTACTTTCAAGTTTGCTGATTTTTCTGCCTGCTCAAATCTGCTGCTGATACTCTATAGTGAATTTTTCATTTTACTTATTGAAATTTTTAGCTTCAGAATTTGTTTGGTCCCTCTTTATAATTATTTATCTCTTTATTGATATTCTAATTTTAAAATATACCATTTTCTTATTTCTTTAGTTCTTGCTCCATATTTCATTATTTTTAATGGCTGACTAATATATATATATATATATATATATATATATATATATATATATATATATATATATACCACATCTTCTTTACTTATTCATTTATAGGTGGGAACTTAGGTTACTTCCATATCTTGGCTATTGTAAATAATGATGCAGTGAACAAAGGGGTGCATATTTCTTTTCTAATTAGTGTTTTTGTTTTCTTCTGATAAATACCCATAAGAGGAATGGCTTGACCATATGGTCATTCCATTTTCACTTTTTTGAGGAATCTCCATAATGTTTTCCATAGTGGTTGCATCAGTTTATGTTCTCACCTATAGTGCATGAAGGTTCCTTTCCACCAATCTTGTTATCTATTGTCTTTTTGATAATGGCCATTCTGACGGGTGTGAAGTGATACCTCATTGTGGACTTGATTCACATTTCCCTGATGATTAGTGATATTGAACATCTTTTCATGTTGCTGTTGGCTCTCTGTATACCTTCTTTGGAAAAATATCTATTCAGGTGATCTACCCATTTTTTAGTTGGGTTGTTTGTTTTGTTGATGGTGAGTTTTATGAATTCTTTTTATATTTTTTATATTAATCCCTTGTCACATATATTGTTTGTATCTGACAAACAATGTATGGCAAATATCATTTGCCATTTAGTAGGTGGCCTTTTTGGGTTTTTTTAAATAGTTTCCTTCACTGTGCAGAAGCTTTTTAGTTTGATGTAGTCCCATTTGTATAATTTTGCTTTTGTTTCATTTTCCTGAAGAGACATATACAAAAAAATATTGCTAAGACTGATGTCAAAGTACGTACTGCTTATGTTTTCTTCTAGAACTCTTATGGTTTCAGGTCTCACACTTAAGCCTTTAATGCATTGTGAGTTTATACTTGTATATGGTGTAAGAAAGCACTCCAGTTTGCTTCTTTTGCATGTAACTGTCTCATTTTCCCAGCACCATTTACTGAAGAGTCTGTCTTTTCCCCATTGTATATTCTTCACTCCCCTGTCATAGGTTAATTGCCCATATAAGGGTGGGTTCACTTCTGGTCTCTCTATTTGGTTCCATCAATCTATATGTCTATTTTTGTGCCAGTACCATCCTTTTTGAATTACTGTAGCTTTGCATTTAGTTTCAAATCAGGGACTGTGACACCTTTTGTTTTGTTTATCTTTTATAAGCTAGTTTTAACTGTTTAGGATCTTCTGTATTTCCACAGAAAGTCTAGAACTATTTATTCTAGTTCTGTGAAAAATGACATTGATATTTTATAGGCATTGCACTGAGTCTGTAGATTGCCTTGGGTACTATGGCCATGTTAAAAATATTACTTCTTCCAATCCATGAACAGAGTATATCTTTCCATCTCTTCGTGTTGTTTTCCATTACTTTCATCAGTGTCTTATAGTTTTCAGAGTACACATCTTTTACTTCCTTAGTTAGATTTGTTCCTAGGGTTTTTTGTTTGTTTGTTTGTTTGTTTTTTATGCAGTAGTATATGGGATTGTTTTCTTAATTTCTCTTTCTGATAGTTTGTTGTTAGTGTATAGAAATGCACCAGATTTCTGAATATTAATTTTGTACCCTGCAAATTTATCGAATTCTTTGGTAAGTTCCAACAGTTTTTTGTTGGCATCTTTAGGATTTTTGGTGTCTAGTATCAGGTCATCCGCAAGCAGTGGTAGTTTCACTTCTTCCTTTCCAACCTGGGTTCCTTTTTCTTTTCTGATTGCTGTGGCTAGGGTTTCCAATTGTATGTTGAGTAAAAATGCTGACAGTGGGCATTCTTGTCTCATTCCTGATCATAGAGGAAAAGCTTTCAGCTTTTCGCCACTGAGTGATGTTAGCTGTGGGTCTGTCATATATGGCCTTTATCATGTCGAGCTAAGTTCCCTCTATAACTACTTTGTTGAGAGTTTTTATAATAAATGGATATCAAATTTTGTCCAAAGCTTTTTTTTCCTGCATCTCTTGAGACTATTACATGGTTTTTTTCCTTCAGTTTGTTAATGTGATGTATCACATCAATACATCTGCACATATTGAAACAAATTTACATCCCTGGGATGAATCCCACTTTATCATGGTGTATGATCTTTTTAATGTATTTCTGGATTTGGCTTGCTAATATTTTGTTGAGGATTTTTGCATCTATGTTCATCAGTGATACTGGCCTATAATTTTCATTTTTTGTATATTTTTGTCTGTTTTATGGTCAAGGTGATCCTGGCCTTGAAAAATGAGTTTGAAGCTATTGGACAATGCATAGACAACTTTGATCAGGGGTTACCAAGTTATAACCCGTGAACAAAAACTGGCCCACCACCTGTTTTTGTGCACACTGGGCGCTACAATTTACTTTTTCATTTTTAAGTGCTTGAAACAAATCAAAAGAATAATATTTCATAAAGCTTGACAGTTATATGAAATGCAAATGTTGGTGTACACAGATAGTGGTTGACTGTGGAACAACCAAACAGAAAACAAATCCCAGAACTCCCCACTCTCTGCTTCCACAATCAACTCTTTTGGCTTTGGAGTGTAGCCAGTCATCTGACAGGCTGGAGAACTGTGCAGGTTGCAGGTGGTTTGATGGGATGCACAGAAACATGAAGGGATGGATTTCAAAACACATCCTTAATTCTACTACACTTGACTCTCTGTGTTCAAATTCCATTGCCTGTGTTTCTCTAAGAAGAGATATGGACCAAGACAGTGATGTATTGGTTCTCTCCTTGCTGCCTTTTCTTCCTAGGATAATCAAAGTACAGTAATCCAGGCAGTGTGATATTGGCATAAGGATAGAGCAGTGCTCAATGAGACAGAAAAAAAGAGTGCAGAAATAGAACCACACATTATGGCCAGTTCATTCTAGACCAAGGTGCCCGGAAATCCAATAAGGAAAGTTCAGTTTCCTACTACAAACAGTGTTAGAACTAATTGAAGAAAATAAAAGGAAACAACCAAACCAATGTCAGTCCATATGCAAAAATAAGTCGAGATGAGTCTAAAATTAAATGTAAAATCTAGAAACATAATTCTTTTAAAAGAGTATATATGAGAATATCTCTGTGACCTTTGCTTAGGTCGAGATGTCTTAGCACCAAAAAATGCTAAGTATTGAAGGAAAACTCAATGAATTGAATTGCTTAAAATGTAAAATATTGTTCCTCCAGTGACACTATTAACGTACTCAATAGAGTAAAAGTAACAAGGCTTTACCATACCAATTCTTGGCGAGGATATGGAGCCATTAAAACAATCACACACTGCTGGCTGGAATCTAAACTTGTAGAAACACATTTGATAGATGTTTGAAAGATTTCTAAATAGTGGAACATATACTTATCACCGTATAACCCATCTATTCCACCCCTGGGTGTTTACCCAAGAGAAAAGAAAACGTATGTCCCTGCAAAGACACATACATAAATATTCATAGTGGCTTGATTCATATGACCTGAAAAGGGAAACAGTCCAAAGGGTCATCAATAGATAATAAGCAAAAACAAAAGGTGGACATCCATACAACAGAACAATGCTCAGCAATAAAATGGAATGAAGTACCGACTGATGCATTTGATAACATAGTTGGTATTCAAAATTATTATACTGAGTGAATGAAGCAGAACACAAGAATGATACTGTATGCTCACATGGAAAATTCTAGAGATTGCCAGCAAACTTACAGTGATAAAAAACAGATTGGTGTTTGTCTGGGAAAGGAGACATAAGGAGGGACAGGCTGCAAAGAGCACAACAAATCTTTTAGATGAGGAGGAACTTTGCTGTATCTCGATTGTGGCAGTTCTTTCACATAGTATAGAACCAAGATGATAGAGCTGGAGGTAGAGAAGGAGGGCTCTCAGGGAGACAGGTCAATTTTTCAATAAAAACTGTATACCTGGATGTGTAATTTGGCACGTAGAGGGATTTATTTCTGAAGAGTGGGAAGCATCTGTAAATATTCACATGAGGCAAGGGGAGGAGATAGAAGAAGAGAGAACCTTGGGTGGATTCAAGATTAGCCTGGGTTATAGTCAAGATATCGCAATCCAATGGGCTAGAGCCAGTGATAGAGTCAGAAGTTGCTCATTGAAGTGAAGCCATGCTGGGGATGGGTCAAGAGGAAGATTCATCAGTTTCAGTCAGAGCCCTGAAAATGGAGTCCTTGGGATTATCAGCAACAGGCATGGCAGTGGAACCACAGGGCGAAAGGAAGTGGGAATACATTAACCCTAACTTGGAAAAGCTGCCCGTTCGTGATCCAGGGACCAGGAGGAAGCCAATTTGACCCCCTCTCTCGAATATAATGAAGTCAGATAAGCCCAGTCTCATACCACTGCCACCATGAAAGAGGGGAGCAAGGGTAAGACAGAATCTGAAAGACCAAGAAATGAACACAACAAGATAAAATATTTCCTTATTATTTCCCTTTGAAAATATTGTGGCCCATATAAACCCAAACCCAAACCAAACCAAACAAACAAACAAAAAAAAACCCTGATGATTTCACATGTCCATTGATTCCTTGACAGTCTCTTCAAAAGTTACAGTCTAATCCCCCACTCTGAGTGTGAGCTAGTCTTAGTGACTTGCCTCCAATGAATAGAAAGAAACAGAAATTCCAGTGTGTCACGTCCAAGAGTAGTCATAAAAGGCATTGAGCCTTCTATCTCAGTTGGTCTCTCACTTGGATGACTTGCTTTGGGCAAAACCACATGCCATATCGAGAGGACACTCAAGTACCAGATGGTGAGGCCACATGGCAAAGAACTGAGACCTCCTGCTGATAGCCACATGGGTGAATCATCTTAGAGTTGCATTGTCCAGCTCTGGTATAGCCTTCAGATGACTGTGGCCCTGGCCAACGTCCTGACTGCAATTTCATGAATACGCTGAGCTAGAACCACCCAGCAACTAGGCTGCTCCTGAGTTGCTGGCCCACAGAAACTGTGAGATAAGAGTTTATTGCTTTGAGCCACTACGTTTTGGGGCACTTTGTTATGAAGCAATAGATAACTAATGCAAATACCAAAACGTTTATCTGTAGTCTGAACAACATTATTCGCTTAGGATCTTGTGCATGTCAATACACCAGAAGCAACCGGGCTTCCTTAGTAAAGCAATAATCGGAAATAGGTATGGAGAAATGAATCCCATGAACTTTGGGGTCCTGGAGAAGGGAGACAGTATCACCATCATTTCTGTATTTCTCACTGTGCCTAGAAAAAGGTCTTATGTCCCTTAGTTGCTAGTAAATATTCCTTCGCTGGAAGAAAATTACAGTAGTCTAGAATTGTAAGGGAGCCTTGAGTTCGTGGACTTCAAACTTCCTATTTTTAACCTGTAATAAAAATTAGTCCCAGAAATGTAAGGTGACTCTCCCAAGGTCAGGTAACCAATTAGAAGTATAGCAGGAGTAGAATTTTAGCCTTCTGGCTCCTAGTTCACCAGGCTTATGCTCTCAATACACGTTTCTACATTAGAGGATTGTGGGGATGGTTGTAAATGTTTCGGAAGGGTTGCTTAGGAGGAAAGAGTGAAGAGGATACTTTGAAGAGAGGAGAATGTGGAAATCCCTGTGACCCCTCACTTCTGTATTTTTCAACGTCTGTGTAAATTTGAGGGCAGGACCAGCTCACACAAAACCATTGAATGTTCTGTGCTGTGGAGGACTCACTCTCCATAGGTCCTTCTTTATCTGTGCTTGGCTGTGTCTTCACTTCACCGCAAGGGACTGGGGCAGGGATGGGATGCTGTATCAAAGTCAACCACATATAGGCTGGACATCAGGAAGGGTGGCAGCCTGTGAGGGAGATTGACACACAACTCTGCCACGCCACGATTCCTTTATCTTTGATCATGGCAGTTTCACTCAGTGAAAATACTCCTCTCCTTGGGGAAATATGAGTACAGGTTTCACTTAGTTGGGCTGGGCTTCTCGGGCTAAGGCTGTATGCCAAGTGGTGGTGACCATTTTCTCAGGTTCTCTTGGTGCCTGTTGAACAAGCAAGACTCAGAGACACCAAAAGAGAATGATATCCATATCAAGAGTGCAGAGAAGAAATAGACACACTAGGAATGCAGCTGCAGGGAAGACTGTGGCACTGGGAGAGAGTGGGGTTATGTTGGGGGACAGCAAGGATCTCCTAGTCGCCCTCAAACCACTGTTTCTAGTCCATAGTTGAGCTGTGGTCTCTCATCCCTGGATACCTGGGAGCTGTTTTCCAAAGACAAGGATTTGGGGGGACAGGTTAGGTATCATTATTTAACAGTTAGGGGAGGTCATAGGGTGTCTGTGTAGTGAAGGCTGCTACCACTTGCATCCCTAAGTCGATGTGCAGAGGGGAAGAAATGAACCCAGGGACCAGAAGGCCCATCCACAGGCACCTGGGAAATAAACAGCCCCATGGATGTGAGAGGACTTTTTGCTTACAACCGATGCCTTCGGATCCTGGAACCTAGGTCCATATATGGAGGGTGCATCTGTCTGTCCATCTGCAGTAGCCTGTTTCTTGGTCACCCAGGGATTTAGGTAGAGCTTTTATTCATATTTTAGGTCTTATGACCTCTGAGGTTCTCTAACTTCCAGCCCCCCGCCCCAACCCACAACTTAAATTTCCAGCTGCTCTTCCAGACCTAAAGTCCATTCTCTGTCATCTTCAGCTTTGATGGTAAGGTTGTCTGTCATTTCCTGCCACAGTAGCTGTGGAGATTGAGGAGCGTGCTACAATAAGAGAGCCATAAGTTCTCAACTCTTACCCCTTCTCCACTGTCATTTTCAAGAGTAAACTCCCCTTGACCTCTGCCTCCCTTTGGATGCTTTCAAGTACTTATTTTTTCTTTTTCTTTTTTTTTATACAGCAGGTTCTTATTAGTCATCAATTTTATACACATCAGTGTATACATGTCAATCCCAATCGCCCAACTCAGCACACCACCATCCCCACCCCACTGCGGTTTCCCCCCTTGGTGTCCATACGTCTCTCCTCTACATCTGTGTCTCAATCAAGTACCTTTAAATATTTGTTTTCTTATATGCTTTTCCAGATTGCATAATTGGTATCTGTGGGATGGTTCACCTGACTTTTTCATTCATTGTATTCTTCTACTGTAACCAGTTCTGGATGATTTTTTAAACCCAAAAGAGAGGAAACTTATGAACTTTGTGAAAGCGTTTTAAAGGAACAGGAAAGCGGGGTGGGAGTGGGGTGGGTTTTGGCATACTGTAAGTGAAAATTTTCCCCATTAGTACTCCGTTCTGTTGCAACTCCTCAATAAAAGTTACACCAGCACTCACACAGGCCACCCTTAACACACATACAAGATATATGTAATGCTTACAGTATCGGTTTCACATTGCAAATATTGATAGTAACATCCCCAGAGGCACTTTCTCTTTTCCTTCCTATCCCACTTGAATTCGATCAAATGAATTGTGTCCTGGGGAAGCAACAGTGCAAATACGGAATCTGACAGTTACATTTTCCTCTCCATATCCTTCCTGAGGAATGGAGCTGAACCCCTGGAGCTCCAATGCTTGCAGGTTCCCTTGATGCAGAAACAGTACGTTCCTTGGAATGATTTGGAAGGGACAGTGGGACCATCCCTCACGAGGCTATATATTGTCACTGCCCCACACTGATCATTATCTCTTCCGCACTCCAGGTCAGAGGAAAAAAGGATCTCCTGTCACCATGGTCATGGCAGCTCTGGTATTATGACCTCCCCAAAGGAAGGACCAAACTGGGCAATTATTATATTTTGTGGTTGAGAAGAGTGAGGCATTCAGCTGTGCTAAAGAGAAAGAGGGAGCGGCAGCTCCTGTCACTGTCCAGTGGGCCCTCCCTGCCCACCCCTGTGCCCACCCCGGCTGTCTGCTCCCTCCAGATCTGTCTGGTCCTGGTTTGCATGCCTGGTCATGAGGTGTCCAGAACTGCATTTCTGATTATCGCTCTGCTCTGTTCTCAAAAGAATCAGGGCTGTCCACCAGGAGGAGGACAGACCTGGGACCTGGAGGGATTTCTAGAAAGAGGCTGTAACTGGAGCAGGAGAGGAGTGTCAAGAGAGGGAAGGAAGGGGGCTTTCCTCAAGGAGGGAAGGAACAGCCAGGGTGTCAGGTGCCTTTCACTCAGCCCCTAGCAGATAACTTGGACTAAATATATATGTATGTGTGCGTATGTGTGCATGCACACACATACACAGCTGCAGGTCACCTGTAGCCGCTTTGGGGGTGGGTAGTGGTATGTGTCTGGCTTTTTCAAAAAAAATCACAGAAAGAGACACAGTTCTGTCCACTCTTCTCCTTTTCTCCTTCTCCTCCTTGTCTTTCTTCTTATTTCCACCATCTCCTCCTTCCCCTCCCCTCCTCCACCCGCTCCCCTCTCCTCAACCCTTCCTTCTTCTTTTCTCTCTCCCCCCATCTTCCTCCCACCCTTCTTTCCTCTCTCCTTTGTTTTTTATTCTTTAGTAACAGCTCCAGCACTCCTCTACCTATGCACTTAGGACCTTATTCCACCTTCACCCTCCTCTTCAGATACCTATATTCAGCTGAGCTTTGCAGAGCCCCTGGTCATCCCTCCACTTTCCTGTTGTCACCATTTCCCTGGTCGACATGAAATGTCCTAACTCTGAACCCAGCCTGCGAGATGCCCCCAATCCCCTACATTCTTGAATATAGAAATCAAGAATGAAGAGAAATCCTTGTAAAACTTTCCAGTCCTTTCCACACATCAGTCAAGTCCATTATAGGCCCCTCTAATTTCCCATCACCTTTTGATTTTCACTGTTTGCCTGTCGGTTCTGACCACAGTCACAGTTTTCTCCTCCTGTACTTTAAACCTTTCTCATTAGAGCCATGTAACCTTTTCCCACAGTCAGAGGGAGGGGCACCAGGACCCTTCAGGAAAGTGCATAGGGGATGCCTCTCTCCCATCATGCCCCCTGATGCCCAGGTATGAGCATACTGTCCCCACGGTTTACTTCCAGAGAAGTTCCAAGTACACAGTAAGTGCTCTTATTGCTTCCTGGCACTCCTGCTAGACAGAGCCCTGACATGTTGGTCATGAGTCCAGAAAGCCACTCACGGTTTCGCCAGTAACCCAGCTTCTGATTTTGGGGGCGTCATCTCCTCACCCTGGGTGTCCTAGTTTCCCCACCCCTTTACTGATGGGGGCCTCTTAGGCACCTGCAAATTAGTATCATGCTCCCCTTGCTTATTCCTGCATATCATTTCAAGCTACTGCTCAAGGAAAGGAATATTTCCGATGAAAATCTCAGTAATATACCAGGAGGTGTTTGTCTCTCTCCTTTCTTCCGTTGTTCCTTTTTCTTGCTCTCTCTGTTAATGGCACCAATCCCCTCTCACCAGTTAGGTGAGAACCTCCCCCATCCTGGCTCACAAGTCCTGTGGAATTCCCTGTAAGGTCAAGTGCTCTCTTCCCTATTCCCACTGTCCCTGACCTAATTCTCAAAGCACTCACTATTTACCTAGCCCACATTAAAAGTCAGGAGAGCTGTGTTCTCATCCCCAAAGGGACCGTGTGGCCCTGGGCAGGTTGCTTCCCCTCTCTGGTTCATCTCTGTAAAATGAAGGATTTGACCATCTTGGTCTCCATGTGGAGGCTGACTGAGGTCATAGAGAGAGCTCTGGCATGGTCATCAAGAGCCCTGAATGCCACTCACAGCTCTGCCACTAGACTAGCATGTGATGTAACTCCAGTCCCTTCCCACTTCTAAGCCTCAGTTTCCCATCTGAACACCTGTGACTGACAATTGAGGGCTCCTAGGTTTCTGCAAATAAAGACTTGGGTCCCTCACCTGCCTGTGTCTTTCCAAAATCCATACTCCAAGATGCTGGGCACGTGGAACATTTTCTTAACTTCCAGATTACTCCTTGGAAATGTCTCTAGTATAAAGAGCTTTTTCCCTTATGTTCCATGCCTTACTTTCCCTGATAAGCCTTCAGCTCCCTCTGCCTCGGACCCTGCGGGCCTGTGTTTATGGGCTTTTAATGACAAAAGGCTATCAGTTAGTGTAATCAGAGTATTCTCCTCTTAAATTTTGGCCCTCTCCCCACGTTGTCCCCCTCCCACATCAGGTTCCCTCTTATTTAAACTTAGCGAGCATAGCTCTTGGCTGCATCACCATAGCAACCAGAAGCTAGGGCCAATTAAGTCATGACTGAGTCATTAGACACCTAAGCTGATCTACAGAGTCCAGAATACTGGATGGAGGAGAGAGGCTGACAGGAAGGACAACAAGGAAAGTCTTAGCTGGAGAGAAGTGGGCAGCTGAGTAGCTGAGGGCTGCACACCATACCCCACCTCAAGTCCCTGGGGACCATGGGCCCAGGTGTGGGCAACATGGCATGTGCCCTCAACCACCAGGCCAGAAGGTGGGGCAACCAGGACCCTCCCCCCACCACAGAAATGTAATTCTTGATACCTCCCTGCCAACATGCCCCAAACACAGGGATCTGGCTCTGGATTTTAAAATAAAATTCAGAACAACTGGCAGAGTCAATTACTGAGTACACCCTGAGTCCTAGTCTGGTGGTGCTTTCCTTATCCTCCAAATACTCTGTGGAAGTTTCTCTAAGGAAAAAGCCGCTTCCTTTTCGAGGCTCCCTTTTCCCAATCAAAGCCCCTGCTGCCCTGGCCTCCTTTTATGGGCCTTTAATCACAAAGGGCTATCAATTAGGGTAATTAGGATATTCACATTACAATTCTTCTTCCCTCCTCCATGAGGCTGGCCACTCCCCTTTCGTGCTCCCTTTTTATTTTATCTAGTGAGGAAAGCTCTTGGCAGGATTGCCATAGCAACCAAGCCACAAGGCCTATTAGGCCACTGAGGATCTGGACAGTGAGACTCAAAGCCGATTATGGGTCTTGAAACTTGAAGGCAGAGCAAGACTGCTGGTATGAAAATAAAGAGGCTCTTGGCTGCAGAGAAGGGGCAGCTGAGCTCTTCAGGGCTTCAGCCTACCCTCCACCCTTAACTTCATCTTTACCACTGAATTCTTCAGGGAAGGAGAAGGAGGGAGGCAGCAGTGAGAGGGCACTGGCCCTATTAAGGATGAAAGTCTGGGTTTGGACATAAGAGCTTATGCTCTTTGGCTAACCCTTGCCATGTCCCCAAACTCACACCTGTAGCATGCCTTCCCCATGGGGTAGCCTCGTTTCCTAATAAGTTACCTGGCACACAGTAGGTCCTCGTAGGGCTTGCTGCCCAGCAACCCCACTAGACAGAGCACTACAAGATAGAGCACAATGAGAACACCTTAGAACGTGGGCAAGTGAAGACTCCTAACTCAGTGACTTTTTCTGGGAAATGACACTAATGAAAAACCTATGTCATCTGGTGTGTAAGGCTGCCTGCTCACAGTCTGGCTCCTCTGCCTTTTGGTGATGATGGTGTTAACTCTTTGGTGGATGGAGGGGAGGCAGTGAGGGTGGCATTAGGCTGTTAATCACCAAAGGCCCTAAGAGTATTAGGTCATTGTCACCTGCAAGAAATCCCTCCTCCCTCTCAATAGCCCCCTCTACATTCACAGGTTTCCACTCATTTTCACTGAGGGAGCAAAGCTTCTGGCCGCATCGCCATAGCAACCAGAAGCCAGACAGAGTAACAGGGTGAAGCAGTCACTTGACACCAAACCTTAGTGTAGTGTCTGTTGGAGAGGGGTTGACTTTGGGGAGGAAAATACGTTAACCGTGAGCTGGGAAGAAGGCCACGAGGCTTCTCAGTGATCCGACACACTTCTACCTCATCCTTCATCCTTGTGCCTCCAGGTAAGGAGCGGTATTCAGAGCCAGCTTTGTTCCCTGTGGGGGTCAAGGCCTGTGTTTGGACCAGAATATGTGTCCTCTGCCCTAGCCCTAGGTGAGGGTACCAGGCACTAGATCTAGTGCGGATCCGCCCCTGTCCCGCCTTGTTACCAAACAAACACACATGAGTGAATATGAGTTCTGCATGTGCATTTCCATGACTGCACCTCCTGTGCCTAGAACAGTGTCAGAAATATGGTAGGGGTCTTGTTCCGCATGTGCATTCCCATGACTGCACCTCCTGTGCCTAGAACAGTGTCAGAAATATGGTAGGGGTCTTTGGTTCAATCTCATACACTTCCCCAGTCCACTCACTCCATCTTAGACATCACAGTTCACATCTTATCCTCCTTCCTCAAATCTCCGTCTACTACTGGAACAGCCACAGTCTGGGTTGGTAAGACTGAGAACGTGGAAAGAAAGATCTCACAAAACTTTCTACCTACCTGCATCTGACACTAGATACTCTGCCTTCCCTCTTGTCACTATGAACGAACTGTCCACACTCTTATCAAAACCCAGCCCTGCAGTTGGGCAGTAGATTCTACCCCTTTTGGGTGAGTAAATGCATGGCCCCAGCAATGCTCCCAGAGCTCTCACCCACATCACCAATTTGCCCTTCTCAACTGGAAGATTCCCATAAGTACACAAACCTTCTGCAAAGTCCTCCCTCTTAAAAACAAAACAAGAAAGAGAGAAACTGACAAAAACCCCACCTTAACTGCACAATGCCCTCCATCTGCAGCTTCATCATCTCTCGATTTGACCTTTACAGCAAAGCTCCTAAAAAATCATTATTTATTTTTGGTATCTCCATTTCCTCTATTCCCATTTTGTCTTGAACCATCTCAATCGATCTTTTGTTCCCACCAATCCAGTGAACTAGCTCTTCTCAAGGTGCCCAAAGACCTGGACATTGCTAAATCTAGTGGTCATCTCTCAGGATTGACATTACTTGACTGATCAGTAGTATTTGGCACTGTTGATCACTTCCTCCTCCCTGCAATACTTTCTTCACTTGGTTTACACTGCAGCGGTCCCCAACCTTTTTGGCACCAGGGACCAGTTTCGTGGAAGACAATTTTTCCAGGGACGGTGCGGGGCGGGGAGAGATGGTTCAGGTGGTAATGCGAACGATGGGGAGCATCAGATGAAGCTTCGCTCGCTCGCTCGCTGCTCACCTCCTGCTGTGTGGCCCGGTTCTTAACAGACCTCGGACCGGTACCGGTCCACGGCCCGGGGGTTGCGGACTCCTGGTTTACAGGACATTCCTGTCCCTTCGTTGGCTTTCTGCCTCAGGGTCTGCTACTTTCAGTGTCCTGGTGAGTCCTTCTGTGATTCCTTGACCTCTCTGCATTCAAGTGCTCTAGGTTTTGACTCTCAGATTTCTTCTATTCCCTACCTATGCTCACTTCATGCAGAATCATACACAGTTCCATCACTTTGATCCCACCCACAAATCGAAGAATCACACATTAATATTTCAAGTCCAGTCTTATCCCTGAAATCCAGGCTCATATATTCAACTGCCTACTCAACATTGCCTCTTGGATGTCTAATTTTCATCTCAAATTGGCCCTGGTCCTGATCAGCAGAGTGTAATGAGTAGCCCATAAGCCACTGACAGTGCAGATCCAGAGCTCCACTTCTATAAACTTAACTGAGATTCAAAGCTCATTCCCTTCTCTACCTTAGGTTTTCCTACCTGGCACCAAGTCTGCCCCAGCCTCTCTTCAGACAACTGTACTAAAGTCCTTGGCTCAGATCCCAGGCCATTTGTAATCTAAGAGCAACTTTATTTTTGTATATTTACGCTGGCTTGTGAAATAAGCCTTCCATTTATCACAATTTTGGTTTCAAATTATGTCCTTTCTACTTTTCCTTTGTCTTTATTAAATAATGAAATTATCACTTTAAATTCGCTCTGTCCTTAGATCCATTTCTTTGTAATACATTCTCATATTAAGCTAATTCATATTATAGTTGGTATGAGTACATTTGTGAATGTTTCTTTATGTAACTTCCCAGTTGCTGTCATTACACCTGCGTCAAGAGGGACTAAATGTTCTGCTTTTCCAGTTTTATGACTGAGCAGACATTGTGTGTGTTCCTCCAATATTCATTCTCCCCTCCACCTCAAGCACAGAGAAGCTTACTTCCTGTCTAGGAATTATACATGTGTTATTAGTAGCAATGGGAGATATTGTTACTACTTATCATCTGCTCATGTTGACTTGCATTTTCTGACATTTCTCCCACCAACGTTTTTATAAGAAATTATATCTAAAATGATGTTTAGAGCTTTGATAAATCAAGAGTTCCAACAAAGAGGTACTTAAGCAGGTGAGAAATAGATAGTTGTATTCCCTTGCATTGGCTACTGGCTTGAGAACTGACCTTCTCACATCCTGCTGGTAGAAATGCAAATTGATATGAACCCCTCTGGGGTTCTCAACAAAATATGTGCTCCCACCTGAACACTTGGCATATGTTCTGGCCCTGGGGATATATGTCAAGGAAATGAATGGTTCTAAGGCAATAATTTTTCACAAGAACAAAGTTTTCACTCCCATAGCATTTACCACAACCATGACCAACAAAATTATTAAAACACACCAAAAGGTAGAAATGATAGGACACCTATAAAATATGAGTATACACCTCCATTTAAAAGATAGTAGTAGCATATAAAATTAAATGAAGTGATGTTCAAGCTGTACCGAAGTTGAATAAAATTAGGTACACATTTATGCTCAGTATGAGTCCATTTTTCCTAATATTTTGTTATGAAACCCATCAAACATCCAGAAATGTCTACCAGGTTGTACAGTGAAAATCCATATGATCTCTACCTAGAGACTACAACATTATCCGTTTTCTCTCCTTCCTTAATCACACATATATCTCTGTGTCCATCCATTATCCATCCAGCAATTCATGTTATATCCTGGATGCATTTTAAAGTAAGCTGTAAGCAACAGTACTTTCCAACCCTAGATAATTCAGCACCCAAATGATTAACTAGAGCTTAATATGTGTTTACAGTGGTTGCTTTTTTTCTCGTTGAGGGAAAATTTACACAGAGCAAAATGCACAAATCCTAACTGCACCATTCATTGAATTTTGACGATTGCAAACACCTGTGTAACCCAACCCTCTCATCAGTATCTAGAACATTATCCTCACCCCAGATGTGTTCTCATGTCTCCTCCCTATCCATCTGCTCCTCCATCCCTCACAGGCAAACACTGGTCAGCTTTCTGTTTCTGTAGGTTAGTTTTACTATTTCTAGAACTTTTAATAAATGGTATGTCCTCTTTTGTGTTGTCTTTTCCCACTCAGCAAGTGGTTTTGAGATTCATACACGTTGTTGTGTGCATTGGTATTTTTCTCCCCTTTTATTGCTGAGTACTATTACATCATATGGATATTCCAGAGTTGGCTTCAGTGATCTCATTGTTGAAATGGAAAAGGAGAAGCAGAAGCAGAAGGAGGTGGAGGAAAAGAAAAAAACCTGTGTATTTGCAAAGAGAAAAGTTTACTGTGATATGTTATACCCACTTATTGACAGCAATTGTCTGTAAATTATGGCATTTATGTGTCACTGGATAAGCTGCTCTTCAAAAGCACCTACTCCTCTAGACTGATGTACTTACCATTCATAATAGTTCCATCCTTAGTGGTGTCTCTTTTTAACTTACACCAAATGACATCATTGAATTTAGAATGAACAAAACATAGTCAGTGAGTTGTTGACAAAATAGTAGTATATCAAATCTTACAGATATGTGTCAAAAATTCACGTGCGTGCAACTCTGGGTGAGAGTTTGGGTGTTTGGGGTTATGTTCAATGTGTATTGAAGGGAGACTGAGGAAACTCCAAAGGACCTTTCCATGGTAGAGAGATTAGGTCCTCAATCATGAGGAACAAATGCAATCATGAAGAAAACCATAAGCAAGAAAACATTGAAGCATTCATAAACCTGATTGATTCGAAACTCTGCTCAATCACCAACTAAAAGAAGCAAGCATGTGAGCATAAATCCTTAATGTTTACACAGGCTGAGCATGGGTGCAGCATTTGATTGGTATTCTCTGGCGGATTCTGAAATCCCAGGCTCACATATCCAGCTGTCTACTGGATGTTTCCAGGTGAATTCCTTACATTTAATACTTGCTTAACACAACTCTGTGTTATTTATAATTCTAATAATTCTTGTGAGACAGTGTTGTAGGAAATCATACTGCTACACAAATATTTCTACAAGTGGAATTTGACACTCATAGTATGTTAATGTAAAAAAATTAAACATTACTGATAAGTAGTCCTTTATATCATGGGACAAATTATATTAATGCAGGCTGGGAGGAAAATACCCATTTCTTCACACTATTTCTTACTCTGAGTATTACAGCACTTGTTATATTTATTAAATGCACTGAGTTGTCTAATACTTTAAACATTTTTCTTGTTTACATTTTCATTTCTCAAATACTAGAGTTTGTGTATTAAAATCAGTGAATAAAGATAAGCAAAAAAGAAAAAAATATATAGTCAAACTGAAGAAAAATAAAAACTGCAATCATACAACATCAAGGAAAAACTTATATTTGGATATAACTCCTGTGTGTGTATTTATGTATGTATGTGTGTATGTACTTGTAAATATACATACACATGTGTAAACAATCTATGATATATCATATATAACCTTTTAATAGTAATAGAGCCATTCTCCACATGCTCTTACACTTATCACTATTACCCTTTCCTCAGTCATTTACTCATTCATACTTCTTACAATTATATTGTATGGAGATTTCTGCTTCTGAGCAGATGGAGGATACTTAATTTTACCTATTTCTGCCTCCAAGTTCAGCTTTTAAAACCTGGACATTACAATTAAACAATCACAAAAAATTTCTGTAAAGTCAGAAAATAAGGCAGACTGGCAAGGGACGCCACGACCAATGGAACAACGTCACGGTGAATTCCTTGTGTTTGATTTTTGGCTTATAGCTCCCTATTTGGTACTGGTGATACCAGAAACCAGGAATATTCAGTGAGCACAAACATAAAAATTCCAGAAAAAGCCTACTCCCTCTAGTCAAACTATGAGGAAGTAGCAACCTCACAAGACAGACAACTTTTAGAAGGTAATCACTCTACTCCAGCCCAACACAGAAAAAACTGCAGTCCCAACACCACCCTCACTAGAACAGACTGAGTGGAGAACCTAGACTTCCACATTTACCAGGCAAGAATGAAGCACTGTAACCACCCATCAGGGATGATATTAGAGCAGACCCACTGGGGATCAGGGACTTTCATCTCACTGATAAGTAAGAAGACTCCATACCTGTGGTGTCAGTGGTAATCATGTGGGAAGCCTGTCCCACTAGCTCCACCCAGTGATTATGAGGTACTTCTACCCCTCCTCAATGGGGTGGTGTCAGAGGAGACCTAGAGGGGTTTCATGGCTTTCACCAACACTCAGAAGTAATAAGGCTAACTCTTTCCACGGGGTTAGTAGAGGCATAGTAGGGAGGCATAATGCGACATCCTTATAACTCCTTGCCAGGGTGTTATCACCAGAGATGTAGTAGGGAGTTTGAAGTGGAGTTCAAGTGGAGAAGTGAGCTTCCTACCACTGCGATAGGCATAAGGATCCTCTCCTCCCCCAGATTTTAGTGGCAGCCAAGTTGGAAATCTAGACTTGTCTCACATATAAGTAAAAAGGCAGCATCCTGCCCTTCCTCCACTGGAGTTGTGACAGAAGATGCCTGTTAAAAATACAAGATTTAAATAAGATCCAGTCTTATAATATAATAACCAAATATTCAGATTTCAATAGAAAATCACATGACATAGAAAAGAACAGGAAGATGTCACTGTGAAAAAGAAAAAAAATCAACAAATATCAACACTGAAATGACACAAATGTTAGAATTATCTGACATGAATTTTAAAGGAATAAAAATGCTTCAACAAGCAGTGACAAACATTTTCAAAACAAATGAAAACATAGAAAGATTCAGCAAAGAAATAGAAACTATCATCAAAGAAATAGAAAATATAATGAAGAACCAAATGGAAATTTTATAACTAGAAAATGCAATGAGCAAAATGAAAAACTCAGTGAATGGTCCCCATAGTAGAATGGAGTGGACAGAGTATACAGTTAGTGAACTTGAGGACAAAACAACAGAATTCACCCAATCTGGAAAACTGAGAAAACATATACTAAAAAAAAAGCATAAGGAACTTGTGTCAGTATAACAAAATATCTAATATTCATGTCCTTAGAATCCTGAATGGAGAAGATAAAGATAGTGGGCTAAAAATATTTCAAGAAATTATGGCTTCAAATTACCACATTTATTCTAAGATATAAACTTGCTGAGTCAAGAAACTGAGTGAACAATAAACATGGTAAACCCTAAGAAACATGCCATAACAAATCATAATCAAATTTTGAAAACTAAAGACAAAGAAAAAAAATCATGAAAGCATCCAGAAAGAAATGAAACATTAGGTGTAGGGAAAAGCAATTCATATGACAATGGATTTTTCATCACAAACCATAAAGACCAGAATGTAGTGGCACAAAATTTTTCAGTGCTGAAAGAAAAGAACTATAGAACCAGAATTCTGTATCTAGTGGGAAAAAATCCCTCAATAATGGAGGGGAAATCAAGACAGTCTATGAAAAAGGAAAGCTAAAGAATTTGTCTCTAACAGAGCTACCCTAAAATAATGGCTGCAGGAAGTTTTCTAATAAGAAAGGAAATGATCAAAGAAGGAATCTTGGGACATTATGAAGAAAGAAAAAAATAATTGATTTTAAAAAATGGGTAAATATAATATCCTTCTCCTTTTGAGTTTTCTTTTTTTTTTTTTTTTTTGCAGTACACGGGCCTCTCACTGTTGTGGCCTTCCCAGTTGTGGAGCACAGGCTCAGCAGCCATGGCTCACAGGCTCAGCCACTCCGCAGCATGTGGAATCTTCCCGGACTGGGGCACGAATCCGTGTCCCCTGCATTGGCAGGCGGATTCTCAACCACTGTGCCACCAGGGAAGCCCTCCTTTTGAGTTTTCTAAATTATGTTTGAGGTCAAAGCAAAAATTATAACACTGCCTGATGTAGTTCTCAATGTATGTAGTGGAAATATTTACAAAAATCATATTATAACTAGGGACACTAAAAGAATGTAAAGGGTAAAACAACATTGCAACTATACTTCAATTTTAAAAAAAGAAAAAAATCATGTAAAGGCAAGTGAGCTTTCTGCATTTCATTTAAAGTGGAAAAAATTTGACACCAGTAGATTGTGATGTTATATATGTATATGTACTATAATACCTAGAGAAACCACTAAATACATACACTATACAATGAGGTAAATCCAAAAACATTATAGATAAATCAAAATGGAATTTGAAAAAGTGTCCAAGTAACTCAGAGGAAGCTAGGATAAAGAAAACAAATAAAAATCAGGGAGAACAAGCAGGAAACAAAAAATAAAAAGACATACTTACACCTTTTATATAAAAATCATATTAAATGTAAATGGTCTATATACACCATCTAAAAGACAGACATTGGCAGAGTGGATTAAAAAACATCACTCTACTATATGCTATCTGCAAAAAGTCTCATTTCAAATATAATGATACAGTGTATAATGATACTTTGAAATTCAGATGATGGGGAAAGTTATACAACACACTCATTAATTAACAAAAAGCAGGAGTGGTTATATTAATATCAGATAAAGGAGATGTCGGAGCAAGGAAAATTTTCAAGGAGAGAGCGGAAAATTACATAATAAAATAATAAATCAACCAAGAAGATATATCTATCCTAATGTGTATGTACCAAACAATAGCTGTAAAATGTATGAAGCAAAAACTGATAGAACTGAAAGAAGAAATAGACACATCTCCAGTTATAGTTGATAACCTCAAGACTCCTCCAAGCAATTCATAGAACAGATAAACAGAAATTCACTAAGGATACAGAAGAACTCAATGACACTATGAGTCAACAGGATCTCATTGACATTTAGAGAACACTCTTCCTGACAAGAGCAGAATACACACTCTTTTCAAATGCCAACAGAATATATAATGAGATAGACCATGCCCTGGGCCTTATAACAAACCTCAGTAAATTTTCCATATTGAAATCATACACAGTGTGTTTTCTGAACAAATGAAAGCAAACTAGATATCAACAACAGAAAGAAAACAGGAAATCTAAACACCCAGAAGTTTAAAGTAAGCTTCAAATGAATCCATGATTAAAACCAGAAAATCAGTAGTGAAAAACAATACAATAAAAAGCCAATTCTTTAAGAAAATTAATAAATTTGACAAAAATCTAGCAAGAAAAAAAGTAGAAGATGCAAACTACTAATATCAGTAATGAAACAGTGGATATCACTACACAGCCTGCAGATGTCAAAAGGATAGCAAGGGAATACTATGAAAAACTCTAAATACATACATTTTACAACTTAGGAAGAAACAAAAAGCAGAAACTACCACAACTACCTCAGTTTGAGATAAGTACTTTGAATAGCCCTATTGGAGTTAAGGTAAATTGTTAAAAAGAGTTCCAAAGAAGAAAACTCCAGGCCTTGATGACATCACTGGAGAATTTTCTAAAATATTTGAATAATAACACCAGTTTTACACAGTCATTCCCAGAAAATATAAAAGAGGAGGGACCACTTCTCAATTCCTTCTAACAAGCTCAATATTGCCAACATACACCAAATCCCAACATACAAAGTATAAAAGGAGAATGACACACCAGTATCACTCATGAATATAGATGCAAAAATTCTTTTAAAAAATTGGTGAATAGAATTAAGCTATAATATGTGCATACAAAAATTATACACTATGACTAAGTGAAGTTTATTTCATGGATGTAGGCTTGTTCAATATTTGAAAATCAATGTAAACCACTATATTAACAGGCTAAAGAGAAAAATCATATGATCAAATGCAAAAAAAAGCATTTCAGAAAATTCGACAGACATTTATGATAAAAACTGTCATAAAATAAAGAATCCAAGGGAATTTTCCTTAATTTTGTTCATATCAGCTTTATTTGCAATGGTGAAAAACTGGAAACAACCCAAATGTCCTCCAGTAGGTGAATGGCTAAACTGTGGTTTTCATACCATGGAATATTACACAGGAGTAAAAAGGGACAAACTATTGATACCTGCAACAACTTAGATGGATCCCAAGGGCATTATTCTGAGTTTAAAAGCCAATCTCAAAAATTTACATGCTATATGATTCCATTTTTATAAGCTACTTCAGATGACAAAATTATAGAGATGGAAAACAGATCAGTGGTTACCAGGGATAAGGGATGGCAGCAGTGTATGTGGGGTAGAGTGTGGGAGTTGACTATAAAGGGGTAGCAAGAAGGAAATATTTGTTGGGATGGAATAGTTTTGTATCTTGTGTGTGGTGGTAGTTACATGTGATGAAATGACATAGAACTACACACATACATTTATATCCATGTCAGTTTCCTGGTTTTGATATTATTCTAGATATATTTAAGTAGTAATCACTGGGAAATATTGGGTGAAAAGTACACAGAATCTCTCTGTACTACCTTTGCAACTTCCTGTGTATCAGTAATTATTTCAAAACAAAATGTTTAAAAACCCTATTTTTCAATTTTTTTCAATTTTCCGTGTCTTTAAAAATTATTCTAGATGTGGCACATATATACAATGGAATATTACTCAGCCATAAAGAGAAATGAAACTGAGTTATTTGTAGTGAGGTGGATGGACCTAGAGTCTGTCATACAGAGTGAAGTAAGTCTGAAAGAGAAAAACAAATACTGTATGCTAACTCATATATATGGAATCTAAAAAGAAAAAAAAAAGGTTCTGAAGAACCTAGGGGCAGGACAGGAATAAAGGCGCAGATGTATATAATGGACTTGAGGACACAGGGAGGGGGAAGGGTAAGCTGGGACGAAGTGAGAGAGTGGCATGGACATATATACACTACCAAATGTAAAATAGCTAGCTAGTGGGAAGCAGCCCGCATAGCACAGGGAGATTAGCTCAGTGCTTTGTGACCACCCAGAGGTGTGGGGTAGGGAAGGTGGGAGGGAGATACAAGAGGGAGGGGATATGGGGATATATGTATACATATAGCTGATTCAATTTGTTATACAGCAGAAACTAACACACCATTGTAAAGCAATTATACTGCAATAAAGATGTTAAAAAAAATTCTTCTATGGCATAATTTGCAATGCTGGTAGTACCTTAAATTCCCGTGAATGATTCCTACTTTCTCAACCCTCTCCACCATTGTTGAGTAAAGGTGATTCAAATTGTTCCCAATTTAAATAGGTGGTGGTGAACAGAACAACATTGTATTTAAATTCATGCTGATATCCAGAATTACTTATGAGGCAAAGATTTCACAAGATTAAGTGGCACTTTGAAAGTACCTATATATTTCAGAGCTTTGAATGAAATGTTGCCAAATGGCTTTCATTGAAGTTGCTCCAGTATAGGGCCCCATGGGTAATAAGATATAGTGCCCAAGTGAATGCCTCCATTGGGTACCTTTAATTATATTGGGTCTGTGCTCATTTAATTAATTAAAACTACTTGGTTCTTATTGTTTTGTACAGGTTTTAAAATGTTATTACACAAGAGACAGTACTTTGCTGTAGGTAAATAATAAATCAGGATAAGAAGATAAAAAAAGTCACCAGAGTTCCATGCAACATAGAGATGTGACCAAAGTTTGAGAGCATTAATTTCCATTGCATAAATTTTATGTATATATGCCTATTTTTACAAAAATATAATCATACCAAATATTTGCTTTTTATCACAAAATGAGAAATTTCAGCATTTATGTGCCTTTAAGTATTTTTCTGCTCCTTCCTGTACAATGACAGAATTCCATTCAATTTAATTAACAAATTCTATTTTCTGTAAATAATTTTTGGTTTTAAAATCATTTCATATTTTAGCCTGATCAATCAATATTTCTATGGAATCCACATAGCCAGATCTATGTTTATCTGCAGGATTATTTCCTGAGAAAACCTTCAAAAGTGTTATTTTGCTGCCAAAAGACCCTCCACAAAGGGGCTGTTCATATGTATGCTCCCACCCACAGCATAAAAGATTGTCTCCTCAACCCAACCCTCATTTAGAACATTTAAATTCTTTTTCACTTTTAAAAAGAAAGAGGTTATCACAGTGTGCCTTTGGTGTTTTCTTCAATTCATTAGAACAAATATAATTCCAGTGTGGAAAATTAAGAAAATGAACATTAGAATATATTTTAAAAAATAGAAATCACCTGTAAAAGCACTAACCAAAGATAAATAAGATTATAATGTGGCTGGAGAAATAGTCCTTTTTTATTCCATAGAAATTGAGTCACACTGTTAATATTGTTTCCTAAATGAACTTTCTTGCTAGTAACCATTATTGAATATCGTAATTTCTGATGTCTTTATGTCATTCCATTACATAGAAAGACCTTTATTTTCCTTACCAATCAAATATTATTGAAGATTTAGTTGGTGTTTTTAGTTGGTTTTAGTTGGTGTTTTTCCTCATTTAAATTAAGCCTGGGATGATACTTTCAAACCAAATGTAAGCTCACATCCAAGAATGTTTTCTCAAAATCCATTCTTAGAAATGAAACTGCAGTGTACAGGACACAAGCATTTCCTTAAAATTTTATGTGAATACTCAATGTAGCCCTACATAACCCACTATCACTTTAAACTTCTGTGAGACATGTAACTACTTGCATTTTTTTTCCTTCTGCCTTCTCCTACATGGGTATTGCAACACTTTAATTTTTTACAGTCATAAGCTGACACCATAGTCTCATTGTTATGGACAGATCCAGCTGCTTTAAACACTGTATTTTATTTATCTTATTTATCTGAATGTTAATTTCTTTTCAAGCAAAATAGACACAAATCTAAATTCCTCTGCCCTGTAGTAAGCATTTGTATTAGTTTCCTATTGTTGCTGTAGCAAATTATCACAAATGTAGTGGCTTAAAACAACAAAAATTTATTATTTTACAATTTTGGAGGTCAGAAGTCCAAAATCAGTCTCATTACACTAAAGTCAAAATGTCAGTAGGTCTAGTTCTTTCTTGAAGCTTTGAAGGGAAGATCCCTTTCCCTGTCTTTTCAGCTTCCAGAGGCTGTCTGGATCCCCTCCTCACATCACTTCAACCTCTTGCTTCATTTGTCACATCCCTTACTACTAACTCTGATTCTCCTGACACCCTCTTATAAAGACTCTTGTGGTAACATTGGGTCCATCTGGATAATCCAGGATAATCTCCCCAATTCAATTTCCTTAATTCAATCAATCTGAAAAGTCCCTTTTGCCATGTAAAGTAACATATTCACAGGTTTCAGGTATCAGGACGTGGACATCTTTGAGGAACTGTTATTTTGTCTACCACACCACTATTCATCAGTTTGAAAGGAAATATATTTCTATTATTTACACATACATTTTTGCAAGATAATATTGACTCCGTTGTTTCATAGCTCGTATTTTGTATTTAACAATATATATTAACAATAATTTGCTATTCTTTAATAGTCTCTACCCCATTATTCCCAAATATTTTATACTGTTCCATTAAAATGAGGGGCTCTAATTATATTAACAAATAAAACCAAAATAGTTGCTGTGAGAATTTAGACTGACTTCAACTTTTACCTATTAAAATAAAAGTTGTGTTCTGGTCATGATGCAGGATTATATTCCTCTTTTCCTCTTCTTTCCAAAATCCCATTAAGTGACACTAAAGATTTGTAAAAGGATTAAACTATAAGAGCACTGAGTGATAAAAGGCAACAGAGATTTGGATAAATATCTCAAAGACATATATACAGGAGAAGGCTTCCATGGGGCAGGAGGTATTCTCTTCAGCGGAGCGCAAGAGAGCCTTCAAGCTCAGAAAGACATTGTATCTGTGCTGGAAGGACTGGGGTAGAACAGCTGCACCAGCCAGCACATAACTCCATCCTTCCTCCCCAAGAGGGAGAGATTGGCAGCAGAGGCAGCCTTAGAGAGTCTCTCAGAAGGTAATGCCAGCTAAAGATTAGCACACAGATACAAATTATAACACACATACAAAAGCTCACCACCATTAGATACTGAGCAGACCCAACAAAATGCAGAATTTACAACTAAAGAAATAAGCAATAATAGACAAATATGAAAAGAACTGGAAAAAAATAAGACTGCTTAAAATGTTTAAAGAGATGAAAAGAGGACTGGAATCTGTAAGAAAAGAACAGGGTCTTTTTTTAAAAAATAAGGTATATTTGAAAAAGAAACAATTAGAAATTCTAGAAATGAAAAAGGTACACATTGAAATAAAAATCTTAATAAATTGATCATATAGTTGACCAGACTCAAAGGTGAATAGAGAGTTGGAACACAGATAAGGAAGAGGCCTTATCTGAATCATCCCTGTTTCTCAGTATCTAATGTAACAAGGCCAGCATATACCAGGTATTCAGCAATTGCTGGTTAAACTGAACCGGGTAGGTGACTTTTGGACAAGCCTGACATCCAGGGGCCTCTTCCAGTGTAGGTGAGTCTCAGGGGCCAAGACAGTCTTAGGTGGAACTACCTGAGGATTGGGCTGAGCTGGGTCTGGCTCCTTGTTGGTCGGGTCAGTAGGGTTGCTATTGACCTCAGGGGCCAGTTTGTTCCCTGTCAGAGCTGGTGGTCAACTTCTCTTCACTCAGTATGTCCCTGTTAGGAACTTTGAGGATGTCCGTGGCCATATTTGTGTGAGGAGACATTATATAAATGGTTAACAGTTTTGCCAAAGCTCCCTCTCCTTACTTCCTCCCTCCTAGGCCTTATACTCTCCCTGACCCTGCCCCCAATCCAGAGAAAGGAGAGCAGTGATGTGTGCAGCCACCTCTCCACACCTGGCCTTCATAGCTTGATCTCAGGGTGGTCTCCCTCACTCTCTGGAATAATGAATGTCTTCTTCTAGGACAGCATTCCTCTTTGTCTTGCAGTAGGAGAGCAATCCAGGCTGGGGCCATTCCAGGGCACCCTGTACCCTGCAGCCCTCACCAGCAGGGAAGCTTCTCTGAGGTGTGGTTGAGGCTTCAGAACAGAGGGCAGCTTCAGAAGCAATGACCATTCTTGTGTCCTCCCTTTCTACATCCTCCTTCTCTTCTATATTTCAAGGGAAGTGGACACTCAGAAGAGAGATGCTCTATCCTGGCCAGCCCATGCCAAACTAAGTGTTTTCAGGAGAAAGGCAATTTGAGATAGGCTGCTCAGACCATAGGCTTCAGATCCCAAATCGCTTCCTAACCCTGTCTCCTTATAAGAGAAGTCATCCTCACTGTTTGGGACTCCTGGGGTGGTATATAGAGCAAGTGATTATCTATAGGTCACTGAGGACTACTTAAAGAGACCACACATGAGCTCCTAAAAAAGTGTCTTGTGGATAGGTGTCTGCAAAGAATATAAAGAATATATTACCAATGCAGCTAAACCTCAGTAATTCATAACTACCTGGGGCTAATATTTGCCTGAAATATTTACTAAAGAAAACAAACACTAGTAAGTCTAAGAACCCAGTAACCATTTGAACTCAGCTACCAAGGTGCTGACAAGTAGCAGTCTTAAAAGCAGTGGTGTAGGTTGGAAATATCAATAGACTAAGATACAATTGGCCTGGGTTATAGTTCTGACATTATCAAATAATAAATGTGTGACCCTGGGCTTTTCTATCAATTTCCTGAAAACAGCTTTGAGAGGTCTAGAAAGAGATGTTGAGTAACTTGCCCAAGGTCACACAGTTAGGAAGTGACAGAGCCAGCATTGTCCAGATCCAGAGTTCATAGCCATTCTGATATACTGTCCCCTCCTTATGCTTAGTGTGTTCATATGGGGACTAGAACAAAAATTTCTCAGGGAGGAGGGCCTACTCTGGTAATTCTTTTACAGCTTTCTTTGCAACTAGCTTCAAACCCTGCCTGCAGACAATTCCTTAAGACATTTTTGAGTATTCATGGAAGGGAAAGAGAAAGCCTGTTGAGTGAGAAATCTCACGGTATGGAGATACCCTTAGGAAGGGAGGAGGAGACTATAGGGTCCTTGTCTGAACCTGAAGGTTACTTACAGGCTTGTCTAGATTGTTGGTACCAGAGGGTTTAGGGGCAGCAATCCTGGGGCTGGGAGAATTGGCTTGAAGTCCACATTTGTCAGTCAAGCTCAGCTTTTCCTTGGATTGTATTACTTATTTGTGACAACTAGTATACAGAAACTGATGAAGAGAAGGGCAGGAAAAGGCCTCCCTAACAACCCATCCTCTCCAAAAGAGGGCGCTCCTGGGCCTCAGCAACTGAACATGAATATATTCTCAATGTTTTTTTCTCCAGCAATGATCCCAATCATAGATCAAAGGGGACTCTGGATAGCATTGTATATACAGGATGATGCATATACAATACATATCTAACCAACACCCAGTCGGCAAGCCCCACCTTGGCCAAAACTTCAATACTTGGTGGGTATCAATAGCCCAAAGAGTCTGCAAATGAACTCAGACTGTACCATTTTCCAAACTAATTCACACAGATAAGAAGGGTATTTCGTCCGGTGTTCTAAAGGCTTAACGGAGATTGTACTTCGGAGTAATACATACAACATCCTTTGTAAGTCTTGTTTGCCATACACTCATTTCCACCGCTAAGTGTTTCTCCTAAGGGGTGCTAATTCTAATTTGGTACGTGAATAAAGGAGAGTATCCAGGCCTTGCATGACCTTCAAAGGAATGGCTGTAGCCACTAAAATAACTACACCCTTTCCCTTACCATAGGTATACAAACGTCACCTTTGTTACTTCTGGGAAATTACATGTGGCATGTATGACACAGAGTCTATTTCCCACTTCTGGTTTTGCATCCTGAGCTGGGCAAAGCAAGAGCTCCCCTGGGCAAGGCAAGAGCTCTGTCAGGTCATTGTTCTTTCAGGATTACAAAAAACATTGCCAACACTTCTGGAGGCTCAGAAATAGTGATATTTGACTCTCCCTGGGTAAAAGCCAGTATATAAGGCTGGAAGCTTGCAGAAGAGAGCAAAGTGGGGAAGACTCTTAGGACAGAGCAGGGAGACTGGACAGAAATGCACATTTCACACCTACACAGCTCTCAGGGAGCCCGAGTAATGGAACAAGGAAGAGCCTGGAGAAATTTCAGCCTCACTTTCATCCTCTTTTGGAGGGCTGTCGTCTTGCCCCACCCAGCCTGGCATACAGCCCTTCCTTATATTTTTTGAGAGTCAACAAATCGAGTGAGAACACAGCAAAGGCTGGAGGGGGCCTGTGATGCTATGCACTGTAAACAGGGTGAATTGTAGCCAAAAGCAGCCTTAAACTCTAATCCCAGCTGTCATTGACTGGCTGTGTGACCTTGGGCACATTACTTAAGCCTCAGTTTCCTATAGTGTCAAATGGGACTATTAAAATGCTTTTTGGAGAACTGGTGGAGCGATTGGAGCTAAAGAAAGTGAAGAATCCAGCATAGTGCTTGGCACATATTTAGTACTAAAAAAGTTGGCAGCTTTACATTATTGTTGGTCCATATGCTACACCTTCCCCTTGGCAAGTTTCTCTCAACTGGTGCCCCCAGAAGAACTGATGTGCCTGAGGGTCCAGGAGTCTACCAATCCCCCCCACCAAAAAAAAAATCAGAGCAAGAAAAACTTGGCACTTTAATCAGCTTGCCCCTTTCCCCCCCGCCCCACAAGCATGTACAGATTAAAGGTCCAAGGAGGCTGAAGAATGAGAGGCTCTCAGTTTAGCATGGAGGCAGTACCCTATTTCAAAGTCCCAGATTTCGAGTTGGATATTATCCTGCCTCTCAACTCCACCCCCATCCTATTTTCCAAAACCCCTTTCTCTCCAGTTACTCATTTTCTTGTCACCGGAAATCCCGCCCTTAGCATTCAGTTTTCCTCGGAATGCAAAGATAGAGATCTCAGAGACTAGTGGGGCCTATATCTCCCAGGCAACTGCGGAGTGCGCCTGCGCAGTGGCTTCCCCAAGCAAGCAGCTCTAATTTGGCTTCTGCACGGCCGCTGGATTTGGGGGCCGAAAGGGTGTATCTCCCATCTTTCTGTCCCCTCCCCCCAACGAGACGGTTATGTCGTTCTCTTCCTGAGGCTGATGAAAATGTGAGGAAAGTCCTCTCTCCCATCTTATAGGAGGTGGCAGTTAAGGGTAACCCCTAGTGATTAAACGGATGAAAGGGCAGAAAGCTTGTGGGTACCCGGAGGTGAGGAAGCATAAAACCTACACCACTGATAGGCAGCCCCCTTCCACCCCCGCCACCTCGCGTTATAGGTGACTTTACGTATAACATCCACCACTGAGCCAAGGCTTCCTTACAGAAATTGTTAGCTGCCTGCTCTCTAGGGAAGGCTTGGAAAGAGCCCCGAGCAGGGTTAGAAGCTGTGAGATCCGGCATCTGAATGAAGAGAACCAAAATACTAACACTCACCTTAACGGCTTGAGCGCAGAAATAAACAGCGCAGGCAGAGGTTGTCATTCAGAGTTCCTCCAGGTGGATTGTTCCGTCTGACCCGAGATCCGAGACCAGCTGGCTTCAGGAGAGCCACTGTTGATTCCTAAGACCCACTCTCTGAGGATATGGACCTTTATTATCTCTGCCACAGGTTTATCTCTCCCACACTTCTCTTGAACTCAACACTGTCTTTCTGAGCTACACGTAAATCCCGCGAAGCTGTTTTACATACTGCCCCCGACTCCACAGACTAGTCCTCCCTCCCTCCCTCTCCCCAACCTCAGGTCTTACAATAGAAGTCACTAAAAGTTAACTTGTCCCAGCTCTCCATACCTCCTCATCCTCCCCTGCCACCACCCCTGACCACTCCTGCACTCACCCTTTGCTTGACACCCCTGCCCCTTCACCGTCCCCTCCCAGAACCCAAAGTTTAGTTGGGAGTTACTCCTGTAAACCTTCATAGCTCTCTGAGCTTACCCCTATTATATGACTTGCCACAGGAATAATTGTTGGTTTACTTCCACAGCCCCTCCCCCTCAATCCCTGGGGCTCAGCTGGGCCTTCCTCACCCTTATATTCCCAGCATAAACACTGTGCTTAGAGCATGGCAGGTACTTAATAAATGTTTGTTGAATAAAAGAGTGCTTAAGCATGGAGCCTAATTCATTATACTTTTATTTTTCACTACACTCTGGAATCACAAAGCAAATACAGGTAAATGCCAATATTAAAAATATAAAATAAAACCATAGACACGATGGGAGAACATCAACAGATGAGTGATTTTGTGTTTGTTTTTGTTGTGGGTATGTTATTACTGTTGTTACTTAACTCCTGTACCAAACCATTTTACTGATTATTTCAAACGATTAAAGAGCAACTGTATATTCTCTTCCACATCATAGAAAGATGTAAATATTACCACTACATTTTATGCAGCTATATGAACTTTTATATTGAAACAAGACAGGAATGGCAAATGAGCAATTTCATTTTTAAACACTGATCATGAATCTAATTCAAGGGTATATTAAAACGAAGGAAATACTATTAGAAATGGAACACAAATAGCAAGCACAATGTGTACTTTTCACCCCAACCCTGCCCAGCTTCTGATTTGGGGCCCCAGTGCCCATTTCCCCAGGGCCCCTTTAATTGATGCCACCCAATTGAAGTGACACACTTCCCCCAGACTTCACATGGGGCCAAAGAAGAACATAGCAGTTGCCTCAGACCTGGCTCTGGCTTCCTCATCTTCAACAGCCTCCCTATATTGCTCTGGCCAGTCCTGTGGTTGCTTTCTATAGAGCCTGGCCATGTACTCCAAGGCTTTCATTTTGGTGGTTTCAAGGTGAGCGCGAGGACCCCACAGAAGCTCATATTCAACTGGATTAGAATAGGACAGTGGCCTGCATTCCAAGTAGCGCTGTCTCATAAGTTTGCAGGTGATGGCATGCTTTCTCCCTACATCCACACCAAATCTCCGAAGCAAATTCCAGACACTGGCCTCTTTGACACGGTTGCCCATCAGGAAGATCAAACCCAGGATTGGCATCAAATATTCTTGAGTGGGTCTCCCCAGGCTCTCTAGCATCATTTGCTCTTCTTCTGATTCTGGTTGCTGGACAAGGAGGTAAATGTGCTCACTGGTATCAACCTCAATCAGAGAGAACCCATAGAACAGATCAAGGATTAGAGTAGCTCGACTGAGGATATTTGGGAACACGTCCTCAAATTCTTTGCCAGTGTGAGCCAACAGCTCATCCTGATGTATAGGCAGCAACTCCTCTGTGACATTAATGGCCAACTGGACCAAATCATTTGCCTTATCATTCATAGTGTCCTCTGACCAGAACTCCAAGCCAGCAGCCTGGCTTCTTTCTTTGGCCTTGTCAGCTTCCAGGGCTTTATTATATTCTTCTGGCCAGCTCCAGGGTTCTTCATCATGGGCCTCTGCCACAAACTTCAGGGCTTCCATCTTTGTGATTTCCTTGTGGGCTCTAGAGCCCCACAAGAACTCAAATTCGAGGGGATTAGTGCCATACACTGGCCAGTACTCCAAGAACCGCATATGCAAAAAGTCAGTAGTTAGGAGGTTCCTTGTGTTCCCAAAGGGGATGTTGATCCTCTGGGGCTCATCTAACACATCAACCTTTAGCAACAGATCCCAAATGGAGGCCTCTCTTGCTCGGTTACCATTCAGGAGAATGTGGCCTAGGACCAAGGCCAGGAGACCTGCCTTTGGCATGTCCAGGGATTCTGCTATCCGATCAGTGGTCTGGAGACCCCGTTTGCTGATTAGGTTGTAGGTGTCAGCCTGGGGATCAAGAACCCTCAGGTTCAACCCAAAGACCTGGTCCAGATGGGCTGAGGCTCGTCTGAGGATCTCAGGGAACTGATCTGAGTATTCTCTGAGGAACTCTAGCATCTCTGTCTGCTGAATAGACCCCTCGATTTGGCTTTTCATTCGCATGAAATTCACCAAAGCAATCGACCTGTCTTCTAGAGGGTCGTGGACCTTGAGCGCCCCCAAACGTCGGGACTGCTCATCTATCAGCACCTCGAGGTCGTTCGGGTCCTGCGCAGCCTGGGAAGCGCTAGCACCCTGAGAGTCGATTGGCGCCTGAGGGCCCTGGGGAGCATCAGGAACTAGCATGGAGGTGGGGGACCCGGAGGCATTAGTAGCCTGCATCTCACCATGGAAGTCGCTGTAATCTACAGTGGTCTCTGCGTTGCGGTGGCACGCATTCTGGCTTACCAGAGACATGGTTCCAGGAGACAGGAACAGGAATGGGGGAGGTCAGCGATCCGTCGGAGAGAGGATGGTAGGTGTGTCGGCTCCTCAGCACAAAGCTGAAGCCAGAGCCCCGGGAGCTGCGCGGATCAGAAGTGAGAGCTGGTGAGAGTAGCGATCCTCCTACACAAACACCAGCCAGCAATAAACGCAACCCTCAGAGAGCTAGGCTTTGCCGCAGCCTACGCAGGCGCAGTTGCGTTCTGCGACGTGGTGGCCACGCCCCGTTCCCAGTACCCGACTCCGGCCCCCTACTTCTGCCTGGCCCAAGAGGCTAGTTGAAGTGGTTGTTGCTAGAGTCAAACTTGTCAGAGAAAAGAATTCATGAAAGGGGGTAACAAACAGAGGTAAAGCAAAGAGGGTAAGTGTTGGGGAAAGTTCAGTGATGCACCACAGAGTTTTTCTGTGAGGTATAAAGCTAATAGGCAGTAGAGGATTTGGAGAGGAGGAGGATGCTAAAGATGAGAATTATTTCACGGATTCATTCATTCATCCACTCATTCAACATATGTTTCTTGAGTATGTGTCACATGCTAGGCACAATATTGGGTACTAGAGGTACACCAGAGGACAAACAATGATTATATCTTTGTGTGTAGAGCTTACATTCCGGGGTAGGTTCAAATAATGGTAATAATAATGGAGCACTTACTATGTACCAGACACTATTTCTGATATTTTCACTTATCTCATATTAAATCACTTAATCTTAGCTATGAGGTACTACTCTTAATGGTCCTCATTTTACAGACGAGGAAACTGAGTCATAGAGGTGAATTTACCTGTCCAAACTCAGGCAACAAGTGGAAGAACCCAGGTCCGTCAGAATCTCAAGCATAAGTACTTTCTCTCATACCATTTGCCCTTCACAAATGATTAGCCCTGTTTATTTAAGATACTCTTAATTAAAGTAGTTGAAAATATATGCTCTGATGGAGGGACAGTTAACATATGGTACAAACACAGAAGAAGGAACAAACAATGAATTACAGCTTAATCTGAGGTGTCTTGGATTGGGGGCATATGCCTCAAGGAAGAATTGAGCTCTAAGTTATGAATAGGATGGGAAGGATTTATAAGGGCATTCTAGGCTGAGGGATCAGCATCAGAAAAGGCTCAGAGGTTTGAAAGTACAAAATAAGTTTGCATAACAGCTGGACAGCCAGGGGGGCTAGAGCCAAAGTGCACTAGTATGGGAGGGAGATGCGGATGAAAGTAATGACAGGAATGATTAGATTTCCTGTTTCTTCACTTAGCAGTATGTGAAGACTGGTTGGGGCTCCATAAGGTGAGAACAACACCACCAGAATAGGACCTGATTATTTAAGTGGTTGGTCTTGTGTTTGGGGAGGCATAATTCAAACGCTTCAGCAAGGAAGAGGAGTCAGCTGCTTTATTTTCTGGGAGTGCTACCAAAGTAATTGGGCTAAATCCTAGCTCTCAACCATCAGGGTATGCAGTGGAATATTGAGAAGGAGAAAAATTTACATTTTTCTCCACAATTGAAATCCTTCCTTAAATTCTTGATGGTAATGAATACTGTTACATTCAGTTATCCTGTGCCCTAGAATTCCTTCACAGAGCATTGCCTTCACATGAAGGTCCAGACACTTAACCTCTGACATTTTCTACATTCCAGATGCTTTCTTAAAGTAGCGAAGCAGGCAGCTCAGGACCATGGATTTGGCCAAACTGGACTAAAGAGATCAATTTTTATACAAGTGAATGTGCATGTTCTACAGGTAGAAATGTTCAGTTTCTGTGCTGATCGTATCTTAGGAGAATCTTGTGGAAAGCAGCAGCATCTTTTGAGCTACTACAAAGGAGTAATTGAGATCAGACCTGATGGGATCCCTCACCCTGGTCTTTCCTCTTCGCCAGAAGCACCCCATGCTCCTTGTCTAGACAGGTACTTCCCAAGGGCAGATTCAGAGAGGATTTTAAATTCTGCAGTCATTAAAGAAAACAATTGCAATTTCCCCCTGAAATCCAGTTCACATTTTTTGTGAGTTGAATTTTCTACTACTCCTTCATCTAATAGATAAAAATAGTATTGAATGACAATATCTTACCTCTGAAATGACATGCTGATTCCATTCTACAGCATTCAAATTCTTCGCAAATTGGTCCCTACCTGGCTCTCCATTTTCATCTTTATCCCCCCAGTACATCCTTCCATGAAATCTGTTCCATAGCCACCTTGAACTACACTTCTGGTCTCAGCCATTTCTACTTTACCAGTCTCCAAACTGTTCTAGTTATTGCTAAATGAAAAACGAAGGAGCTGTGCCTGTGGCTGTGACATATGGCATGTTTTCCACCCTAAGTGTGAAAGTAAAAAGATGGGATCATACTCTCCATTCTGAACTTCTTTTGATAGTTTCTGACCTTCTTTTTGCATTTTAAAAACCTGTGAATATCTTTCCATACAACTGTTTATCTTCAGCATAATTTTAATAAAATATTTTAACTTTAAGTGCTTTTGCTGAGATAACATATACAAAGTACACAAATCATGAATGTAGACGATAAATTATGACAGATTTAACGCACCTTATGACCATCATGCCAGTCAGGAAAAAGAACATTACCAACATCTCAGAACCTACTATGGCACCCCTCCCATCTCTCCCCTCATATTTGTCCCAAGAGGAAGCCCCTATGCTGACTTCTAGCATCACAGATTAGTTTTTTTGGTTTCTGAGTTTTGTACAATATCAGTGGAATTATACAATGTACTCATTTGTAGCTCTCTTTTTTCCAATAAAAATCCACTATGTCTTGTTAATTATCTTTGTTGTACATAGCAGTGTTTGCTCATTTTCATTATTATATACTTTAACATCGAATGAATGTCGTACAACTTATCCTGTCAACTGCTGGTGGACATTACCTTTTTTCCAGTTTGGAGTTCTTACCAAAAATGCTGCTATGGACCTTCTCATACCTGTCTTTCTGTTCACAGGTTCATTTACATTGGAAATAAATCTATGAATGGAATTCCTGTATTATAAGTGTGTGTGATTTCAGTTTACATAGCTTTTTCCAGAGAGTTTTTGAAATTTTTACACCAATTTACACTTCCACTAGTAGTGTATGAGAGTTCCTATTACTCTATATTCTTATCTGTAGGCATCCTAGTGGGTGTGCTGTGGTGTATCATTTTGCGTTTTTTTTCTTCACTCATATTTAGCTTTTTTTTAACTGTTTTTCAAACAAGAGTTGTCATTTGTTTTCCCAGTGGACGTTAAAGGCCAATGGACATTAAAGGCAGAAAGTTAAGAAAATCGGAGATGCTAGAATTTAGCTAGAAGACAGCAGCAAGAAGTGATAGTTGGTAGACACTCAAAGGGAAAGAGATAGAAACACTATTCAAAACTGAAATTAGAACGTAAATACTATAGCTGTGTTAGAGCATTCAGTGCAAGGACAAGAAATCCTCAGTGTACTAATTGTCCTCAAAATTTTCACTGCATATTATAATTTTTAAAGACCTACCTTTATCAAGAAAAGTTAACTTCTGCTTATGAAAACAAATAAATATATATTACAGAATTATTAACCCAGAAAATACATAGCATTTAAAAAGTGTTAGTACTCAAAGGAATAATATAATTACATAGGAAATTCACATATGTAAAATCTCATTCCTGACGAACTGGTGTTCACCAGAGGGGAAGGGGGATAGGGGATTGAGTGAAATAGGTGAAAGGGATTAAGAGATACAAACTTCCAGTTATAAAATAAGTAAGTTACAGGGATGTAATGTACAGCATAGGGATTATAGCCAATACTATTGTAATAAGTTTGTGTGGTGACAGATGGTAACTAGAATTATTGTGGTGCTCAATTTATAATGTATATAAATGTTGAATCACTATGTTGTACACCTGAAACTAATATAATATTGTATGTCAACTGTACTTCAATTTAAAAAATTAAAAGGAAAAAATCTCATTCCTGGATAGTGATGTATAGATACAACATTGTGTAACTATACCCCAATTTTTTAATAATATGCATTCCTTTATATCTAAAATTGTAATGATCACCTGATTTATTTTTTAAACAATAGTATTTTTATTCAGAGTCAAATAACAAGACCTGATTATTGTTATTAAGTTGACCTGTACAGTTGACCCCCTTCACCCATTTCGCCCACCCCCCAACCCCCTTCCCCTCTGGTAACCACTATGTTGTTCTCTGTATCTATGAGTTTGTTTTAGTTTTATTTTGTTTTTTCATTGGTTTTCTTCATTTTTTTTAGATTCCACATATGAGTGAAATTATATGGTATTTGTCTTTCTCTGTCTGACTTACTTCACTTAGTATAATATCCTCCAGGTCCACCCATGTTATGGCAAATGGTAGGATTTCATTCTTTTTTATGGCTGAATAGTAGTATTCCAGTGTGTGTGTACCTAAGTTTCTGTGTGTGTGTGTGTGTATCTCACATCTTCTTTAACCATTCATCCATTTATGGATTCTTATGGTATTCCCATTTCTTGGCTATTGTAAATAATACTGAGATGAGCATAGGAGTGCATATATCTTTTTGAATTAGGGTTTTCATATTCTTTAGATAAATATCCAGAAGTGGAATAGCTGGATTTATTTAGCAGTACTATTCTTAATTTTTTGAGGAAACTCCTTATTGTTTTTCATAGTTGTTGAACTAATTTACATTCCCACCAACAGTGTACAAGTGTTCCCTTTTCTCCCTATTCTCACCAATACTTGTTATCGCCTGTATGCTTCAGGATAGCCATTTTAACAAGTGTAAGGTAATATATCATTGTGGTTTTGATTTGCATTTACCTGATGATTAGTGATATTGAGCATTTTTTAATGTGCCGCTTGGGTATTTGGTGTCTTCTTTGGGAAAATGTCTATTTAGTTCCTCTGCCCATTTTTTAAAAATCAGACTGGGTTTTTTGTTGTTGTTGTTACTGAGCTATATGAGTTCTTTATATACTTTGGATATCAACACCTTATCTGATACATGGTTTGCAAAAATATTCTCACATTCTGTATGTTGTCTTTTATTTTTTTTAATTGTTTCTTTTGCTGTACAGAGTCTTCTAAATTTGGTGTAGTCCCATTTGTTTATTTTTGCTTTTGTTGTTTGATTTGGTGCCATATCCAAAAAATTATTGCCAAAACCAAAGCCGAGGAACTTCTTCCCTGAATTTTCTTCAAGAAATTTTATGGTATCAGGTCTTATGTTTAAGTATTTAATCCATTTTGAGTTAACTTTTGTGAGCAATGTAATATAAGGGTTGAATTTTATTGTTCTGCATATGTTTACCCAGTTTTCACAACACCATTTGTTGAAGAGACTATTATTTCTCTATTGGGTGTTCTTGGTGCCATTGTCAAATATTAGTTGACCATATATGTGGGGCTTTAATTCTGAGTTCTGTACTGTGTTCCTTCCACTGGTCCATGTGTCTACTTTTATGCCAGTGTCATACTGTTTTTATTACTACAGCTTTGTAATAAAGTTTGAAATCAGGAAGTGTGATACGTCCAGCTTTCTTCTTTTTCTTTATGATTGCTTTGTTTATTCAGACTCTTTTGAGGTTCCATATAAATTTTTGGTTTGCTTTTACTATTTCTGTGAAGAATGCCATTGGTATCTTGATGCGGATTGTATTGAATCTATAGTTGGCTTTGGGTAGTATGGACATAAAATAACGTTTTTAAGAGATTATTTTGGATGCTCTCTGGTGAATGGATAGTAGAAAGGAGCAAAAGTAGGTCCAGAGAGACTATTGGCTATTGGAATAATGCCAGTTAGTGATAATGATGGCTTGGACTTGAATTATGTTATGAGAAGGAGAAAATTTGTTAGATTCTCAACATGTATTAGGAAGAATTAAGATATGGTGATGTATTATATGTGGGGGAACAAGAAAATTTGGGGAAAATTCAGAGTAAATTTTAAGGTTTTGGCTTAAGCAATTTGGTACCTAGGAATGAGTTTACAAGGATCGTGAAGATTGGGAAAGGAACAGGTTTGCTTGGAGGAAATCAAGAGTTCTATTTTGACCATGTCATATTTTAAGTGGCTTATTATTAATTCAAAGAGCAGGGTCAAGTAAGCTTTGGGGCCTGTGAATATGGAGATGTGTGGGCTAAAGATTGCATTTAAAACTATCAAGCTGGGAAAGATCACCCAGGGGCAAAGTGTAGAATAAGGGAAGAAACAAGGGCTTTAAGACATAACACTGAATGAAGCCTTCCTACATTTAGAGTTTAGGTAGATTACATGACTGTTGTATTCCTGGTGAGAATCATATCTCTTTGATCCCTTCAGCCAAGGATTTCATGTCCACAATGATCTTCTAGGGAACAATTTTTCCTAAGGACAAATGCTGCCCACCTGTCTCTCAGGTGGAGGCAGATAGGTGTTTGGTGGATGTTATAGAGGAGGCTAAGTTTTTAGAATTCAGTTTTCAAAACCTTGATGAGCACTTGGCTCTGTCCCATCAGTCAGTCAGCATGGCTCCACTATGTTCCAGGTTCCCGATCCTGTAAGGTCATGGGAATGCATATTTTAAAGACACAGTCCATGTCTTTACAGAGCTGAATAAGGTTAAGTGCAAGATGCCGTTGACACATAGAAGAGGGAGTTCTTAACCATGTTTCTGGGTTTCTGACAATACTTCAAAGAGGAGGTGATATTTGTGCATGGTAGGAGATTTTTTTAAGGCAATGTTTCTCCATTTGAAATGCATGGTGGTCCATGAGATGATTTTAGTTGGTGGTCATACGTTGATTTTAATGTGTAAGAGAAATATAGATAAAGATATAAATAGATACAAACAGGTGCATGCACACATTTATAGAATAATAAACTCACAATTTCTCAAACATTAGAATTGTGCCTGAAGAAATGTACACACCCCTACTGATTGGTCTCATTTATATTCAAGAACTCAAAATCTCAGATGGGAAGATAACATTGCCCAGTAAGGTTAATATGCTACCCTACTGTTTGCTTTCCTATTGCCAAATTTCTTCTCCTACCTCAAACCTCCACTATTGCATCCCTTCCCCTTTCTCACAACAAACTCATGACTGTGCTTCACCTGTCACTTAGAAAATATTCAGAGTTAGATGGAAAGTCCATTGCCTTCATCCACCAAAGCTATCAACTTACTGACATCTTTACCCATATGCCTTCCTTTTATAATAGATGACATGTCCCTCTTTCTATTAAAGGCTGACATCTCTTCTTGTGCTATGGATATGACTCCTTCCTCCCCATCCTAAAAAATTATGTTTAAATATTTTCATAACGATCTACAGTAAGGATACTATACAATTGATTCAATTCTCAATTCGCAGGTTATTTACAAACTTTACCACTATAAACAGCACAGCAATAAACATTCATATACATATGAATATATATTCTTGTTTAGTGGTACTTTTATATGATAAGTTTCCAAATGTAGGATTTATGGGTTGAAAAGCGTTTTTATTTTCAGTTTTGATAGGTATCTGTACATCACTTTCCCAATCAGTTGGTTTTAGCTACTCTAGGGCCTGTGCCTTTCCATGTGAATTTAATTTAATTTATTTTCTTTTATTTAAAAAACTTTAATAACACATTTTATTTAGCCCAATATATCCAAAATATTATGATTGCAACATGTAATCAATATAAAACTATTATTATTTTTTAGATAGTGCATTCTCTTATTGGTGTCATTGAAGGTTTAAAACAATATTTTTATTGTGGTAAAATACATATGACACAAAATTTACCATTTTAACCTTTTTTTTCTTTTTGTGGTATGCGGGCCTCTCACTGTTGTGGCCTCTCCCGTTGCAGAGCACAGGCTCCAGACGCGCAGGCTCAGCGACCATGGCTCACGGGCCCAGCTGCTCCGCAGCATGTGGGATCTTCCCGGACCGGGGCATGAACCCACGTCCCCTGCATCGGCAGGCGGACTCTCAACCACTGTGCCACCAGGGAAGCCCGAACCATTTTTAATTGAAGCATAGTTGATGTACAATATTATGTAAGTCAGAGGTGTACAATAGAGTGATTCACAATTTTTAACAGTTATATTCCAAAGTTAAACAATGTTTTAGCATGTACCTGAACCTCATTCCCTTTTGTGGCTGAGTATATATATATATATATATATATATATATATATATATATATATATACACACACACACACACACACACACACACACACACACATATATATTCCATTGAATGTATGTGCCACAATTTGTTTGTCCAGTCATCTGTTGATGGACACTTTTCTTGTTTCCAGCTTTTGAATATTGTGAATAATCCTGCAATGATAATTGACATACAAATCTATGTTTATGTCTGACTTTTTATTCTCAAGTATATAAACCTAAGAGCAGAATAGTTTGGCCACATGGCTTAACTTTTTGAATAACCACAACACTGTCTTACACAGCACCTGCACCATTTTACATGCCCAACAGCAATGTGAGTGTCCCAAATTCTCCACATCCTTGCCAACACTTGCTTGCTTTTTCTTACTATAGCCGTCCTAGTAGGTATTAAGTGGTTTCAAATTGTGGTTTTGATTTGCATTTCCCTAACGAATAATGATAGAGTACCTTTTCATATGCTTAGCAATGATTTGCATAGCTTCTTTGGAGAAATGCCTATTAAAGTCTAACTTAAAAAATTATATTCCATTTATAGTTATTATAAAATATTGGCTGTATTCCCTGTATTGTACAATATACCTTTGTAGCTTATTTTACACATAATTGTTTCTACCCCTTAATCCCCTATCCCTATATTGCCCCTCCCCATTCCTTCTTCCCAGTGGTAACCACTAGTTTGTTCTCTCTACCTGTGAGTCTATTGCTTTTTCGTTATTTTTACTAGTTTATTTTTTAGATTCTACATATAAATGATATCACACAGTGTCTTTCTCTGCCTGACTTATTTTATTAAGCATAATACCCTCTATGTCTACCCATATTTTTGCAAATGGTAAAATTTCATTCTTTCTTCTGGTTATTATTCCATTGTATATATATACTGCATCTTCTTAATCCATTTTTCTGTTGGTAGACACTTTGGTGGCTTCCGTGTCTTAGCTATTGTAAATAATGTTGCTATGAACATTTGGGTGCATGTATCTTTTCAAATTAGTGTTTTCACTGTCTTTGAATATATACTCAAGAGTGGAATTTCTGAATCATATGGTAGTTCTATTTTTAATTTTCTAAGGAATATCCGTAATGTTTTCCATAGAGGGTAGACCAATTTACATTCCCACCAATAGTATATGAGGGTTTCATTTTCTCCACATCCTCGCCAACATTTGTTATTGTGTTCTTTTTGATAATAGCCATTTTGAGAGGTGTGAGGTGCTGTATCATTAATTTTGATTTGCATTTCGCTGGATTAGTGATGTGGAGCATCTTTTCATGTGCCAGCTGGTCATCTATATGTCCTCTTTGGAAAAATGTCTATTCAGGATTCTGCCCATTTTTAAATTACGTTGTTTGTTTTTTTTAATATTGAGTTACATTAGCTGTTTATATATTGATATTTTGGATATTTATTCCTTATCGGTCATATCATTTGCAAATATTTTCTCCCATTTATTAGATTGTCTTTTTGTTTTGTTTATGGTTTCCTTTGCTGTGCAAAAGCTTTTAAGTTTAATTAGGTCCCATTTGTTTATTTTCTTCTTTTTTCAAGGATGTTGGTTTTATTATATTTATTTTTTTAACATCTTTATTGGAGTATAATTGCTTTACAATGATGTGTTAGTTTCTGCTTTATAACAAAGTGAATCAGGGATACATATACATATACCTCCATATCTCTTCCCTCTTGGATCTCCCTCCCTCCTACCCTCCGTATCCCAGCCCTCTAGGTGGTCACAAACACCAAGCTGATCTCCCTGTGCTATGCGGCTGCTTCTCACTAGCTCTCTCTTTTACATTTGGTAGTGTATATATATCCATGACACTCTCTCACTTTGTCCCAGCTTACCATTCCCCCTCCGCGTATCCTTAAGTCCGTTCTCTAATAGGTCTGCATCTTTATTACCGACTTGCCCCTAGGTTCTTCATGACCATTTTGTTTGTTTGTTTTTTAGATTCCATATAAATGTGTTAGCATCTGTTTTTCTCTTTCTGACTTACTTCACTCTGTATGACAGACTCTAGGTCCATCCACCTCACTACAAATAACTCAATTTCATTTCTTTTTATGGCTGAGTAATATTCCATTGTATATATGTGCCACATCTTCTTTATCAATTCATCTGTCAATGGACACTTAGGTTGCTTCCATGTCCTGGCTATTGTAAATAGAGTTGCAATGAACATTGTGGTACATGACTCCTTTTGAATTACAGTTTTCTCAGGGTATATGCCCAGTAGTGGGATTACTGGGTCGTATGGTGGTTCTATTTTTAGTATTTTAAGGAACCTCCATACTGTTCTCCATAGTGGCTGTATCAATCAATTTACATTCCCACCAATAGTGCAAGACGGTTCCCTTTTCTCCACACCCTCTCCAGCATTTATTGTTTGTAGATTTTTTGTTGATGGCCTTTCTAACTGGTGTGAGATGATATATCATTGTAGTTTTGAATTGCATTTCTCTAATGATTAATGATGTTGAGCATTCTTTCATGTGTTTGTTGCAATCTGTATACCTTCTTTGGAGAAATGTCTATTTAGGTCTTCTTCCCAATTTTGGATTGGGTTGTTTGTTTTTTTGATATTGAGCTGCATGAGCTGCTTGTATATTCTAGGGATTAATCCTTTGTCAATTGCTTCATTTCAAATTATTTTCTCCCATTCTGAGGGTTGTCTTTTGGTCTTGTTTATGGTTTCCTTTGCTGGGCAAAAGCTTTGAAGTTTCATTAGGTCCCATTTGTTTATTTTTGTTTTTATTTCCATTTCTGTAGGAGGTGGGTCCAAAAGGATCTTGCTGTGATTTATGTCATAGAGTGTTCTGCCTATGTTTTCCTCCAAGAGTTTGATAGTGTCTGGCTTTACATTTAGGTCTTTAATCTATTTTGAGTTTATTTTTGTGTATGGTGTTAGGGAGTGCTCTAATTTCATTCTTTTACATGTAGCTGTCCAGTTTTCTCAGTACCACTTATTGAAGAGGCTGTCTTTTCTCCACCGTATATTCTTGCCTCCTGCATCAAAGATAAGGTGACCATATGTGAGTGGGTTTATCTCTGGGCCTTCTATCCTTTTCCATTGATCTATATTTCTATTTTTGTGTCAGTACCAAACTGTCTTCATTACTGTAGCTTTGTAGTATACTTGCAAGTCAGGGAGCCTGATTCCTCCAGCTCCGTTTTTCTTTCTCAAGATTGCTTTGGTTATTTGGGGACTTTCGTGTTTCCATAGAATTGTGAAATTTTTGTTTTAGTACTGTGAAAAATGCTAGTGGTAGTTTGATAGGGATTGCATTGAATCTGTAGATTGCTTCGGGAGTATAGTCATTTTCACAATGTTAACATTTCCACCCCAAGATCATGGTATATCTCTCCACCCATATATTTGTATCATCTTTAATTTCTTTCATCAGTGTCTTATAATTTTCTGCATACAGGTCTTTTGTCTACTTAGGTAGGTTTATTCCTAGATATGTTATTCTTTTTGTTGCAATGGTAAATGGAAGTGTTTCCTTTATTTCACTTTCAGATTTTCATCATCAGTGTATAGGAATGCCAGGGATTTCTGTGCATTAATTTTGCATCCTGCTACTTCACCAAATTCATTGATTAGCTCTACTAGTTTTCTGGTAGCATCTCTAGGATTCTCTATGTAGAGTACTATGTCATCTGCAAACAGTGAGAGCTTTACTTCTTTTCCAATTTGGATTCCATTTATTTCTTTTTCTTATCTGATTGCTGTGGCTAAAACTTCCAAAACTATGTTGAATAAGAGTGGTGAGAGTGGGCAACCTTATCTTGTTCCTGATCTTGGTGGAAATAGTTTCAGTTTTTCACCATTGAGGACGATGTTGGCTGTGGGTTTGTCTTATATGGCCTTTATTATGTTGAGGAAAGTTCCCTCTGTTCCTACTTTCTGCAGGGTTTTTATCATAGATAGATGTTGAATTTTGGCGAAAGCTTTCTCTGCATTGATTGAGATGATCATATGGCTTTTCTTCTTCAATTTGTTAATATTGTGTATCACGTTGATTGATCTGCATATATTGAAGAATCCTTGCATTCCTGGGATAAACCTTGCTTGATCATTGTGTATGATTCTTTTAATGTGCTGTTGCATTGTTTGCTAGTATTTTGTTGAGGATTTTTTCTTCTATGTTCATCAGTGATATTGGCCTGTAGTTTTCTTTCTTTGTCACATCTTTGTCTGGTTTTGGTATCACGGTGATGGTGGCCTTGTAGAATGAGTTTGGGATTGTTTCTCCCTCTGCTATATTTTGGAAGAGTTTGAGAACGATAGGTGTTTGCTCTTCTCTAAATGTTTGATAGAATTCGCCTGTGAAGCCATCTGGTCCTGGGCTTTTGTTTGTTGGAAGATTTTTAATCACAGTTTCATTTTCAGTGCTTGTGATTGGTCTGTTCATATTTTCTATTTCTTCCTGGTTCAGTCTCAGCAGGTTGTGCATTTCTAAGAATTTGTCCATTTCTTCCAGGTTGTCCATTTTATTGGCATAGAGTTGCTTGTAGTAATCTCCCATGATCTTTTGGATTTCTTCAGTGTCAGTTGTTACTTCTCCTTTTTCATTTCTAATTCTATTCATTTGAGTCTTCTCCCTTTTTTTCTTGATGAATCTGGCTAATGGTTTAACAATTGTGTTTATCATCTCAAACATCCAGTTTTTAGTTTTATTGATCTTTGCTATCATTTCCTTCATTTATTTTTCATTTATTTCTGATCTGATTTTTATGATTTCTTTCCTTCTGCTAACTTTGGGGGTTTTTTGTTCTTCTTTCTCTAATTGCTTTAGGTGCAAAGTTAGGTTGTTCTTCTGAGATGTTTGTTTCTTAAGGTAAGATTTTATTGCTATAAACTTCCCTCTAAGAACTGCTTTTGCTGCATCCTATAGTTTTTGGGTCATTGTGTTTTCATTGTTATTTGTTTCTAGGTATTTTTTAATTTCCCCTTTGATTTCTTCAGTGATCTCTTCGTTATTAAGTTGCATTTTCATTTTTTACAGATATTTTCCTGTAATTGATATCTAATGTCATAGCGGTGTGGTCAGGAAAGATAGTTGATACAGTTTCAATTTTGCTAAATTTACCAAGGCTTGATTTGTGACCCAAGATATGATCTGTTCTGGAGAATGTTCCATGAGCACTTGAGAAGAAAGTGTATTCTGTTGTTTTTGGATGGAATGTCCTACAAATATCAATTAAGTCCATCTTGTTTAATGTATCATTTAAAGCTTGTGTTTCCTTATTTATTTTCATTTTGGATGATCTGTCCATTGGTGAAACTGGGGTGTTAAATTCCCCTACTATGATTGTGTTACTGTCAATTTCCCCTCTTACGGCTGTTCATATTTGCCTTATGTATTTAGGTGCTCTTATGTTGGGATCTTAAATATTTACAATTGTTATATCTTCTTCTTGGATTGATCCCTTGATCATTATATTGTGTCCTTCTTTGTCTCTTGTAATAGTGTTTGTTTTAAAGTCTATTTTGTCTGATATGAGAATTGCTACTTCAGCTTTCGTTTGATTTCCATTTTCATGGAGTATCTTTTTCCATCCCCTCACTTTCAGTCTTATGTTTCCTTCAGTCTGAAGTGTTTATCTTGTAGACAGCATATATACGGGTCTTGTTTTTATATCCATTGAGCCAGTCTATGTCTTTTGGTTGGAGCATTTAATCCATTTACATTTAAGGTAATTATTGATATGTGTGTTCCTATTACCATTTTCTTAATTGTTTTGGGTTTGTTATTGTAGGTCTTTTCCTTCTGTTGTTTTTCCTGCCTAGAGAAGTTCCTTTAGCATTTTTTGTAAAGCTGGTTTGGTGGTGCTGAATTCTCTTAGGTTTCGCTTCTCTGTAAAAGTTTTAATTTCTCTGTCGAATCCGAATGAGATCATTGCTGGGTAGAGTAATATTGGTTGTAGTTTTTTTTTTCCCTTTCATCACTTTAAAGATGTCCTGCCAATCCCTTCTGGCTTGCAGCGTTTCTGCTTAGAAATCAGCTGTTAACCTTATGGGGATTCCCTTGTGTGTTATTTGTTGTTTTTCCCTTGCTGCTTTTAATATTTTTTCTTTGTATTAACTTTTGATAGTTTGATTAATATGTGCCTTGGCATGTTTCTCCTTGGACTTATCCTGTATGGGACTCTTTGTGCTTCCTGGAATTAGTTGTCTATTTCCTTTCCCATATTAGGGAAATTTTCATCTATAATCTCTTCAAATATTTTCTCAGTCCCTTTCTTTTTCTCTTCTTCTTCTGGGACCCCTATAATTTGAATATTGGTGTTTTTAGTGTTGTCCCAGAAGTCTCTGAGACTGTCCTCAATTCTTTTTTTTTTTTTTTTTTTTTTGCTGTACGCGGGCCTCTCACTGTTGCGGCCTCTCCCATTGCGGAGCACAGGCTCCGGACACGCAGGCTTAGTGGCCATGGCTCACAGGCCCAGCTGCTCTGCAGCATGTGGGATCATCCTGGACCGGGGCACGAACCCGTGTTCCCTGAATCGGTAGGTGGACTCTCCACCACTGCACCACCAGGGAAGCCCTGTCCTCAATTCTTTTCATTCTTTTTTTCTTTATTCAGCTCTGTGGCAGTTATTTCCACTCTTTTGTCTTCCAGTTCACTTATTTGTTCTTCTGTCTCAGTTATCTGCTATTGTTCCCTTCTAGAGAAATTTTAATTTCATTTATTGTGTTGTATCAGTGTTTGTTTGCTCTTTAATTCTTCTATGTCCTTTTTAAACGTTTCTTATATTTTCTCTCTTCTATTTCCAAGATTTTGGATCATCTTTACTCTCATTACTCTGAATTGTTTTTCAGGTAGACTGCTTATTTCTTCTTAATTTGTTTGGTCTGGTAGGTTTTTTACTTTGCTCCTTCATTTGCTGTGTATTCCTCTGTCTTCTCATTTTGTTTAACTTACTGCATTTGTGGTCTCCTTTTCACAGGCTGAAGGTTCGTAATTCCCATTGTTTTTGGTGTCTGCCCCCAATGGGTAAGGTTGGTTCAGTGGGTTGCGTAGGTTTCCTGGTAGAGGACACTGATTCCTGTGTTCTGGTGAATGAGGCTGGACCTTGACTTTCTGGTCGGCTGGACCACGTCTGGTAGTGTGTTTTTGAGTGTCTGTGACCTTATTACAATTTTAGGCATCCTCTCTGCTAATGGTTGGGGTTGTGTTTCTCTCTTGCTAGTTGTTTGGCATGGGATGTCTAGCACTGTAGCTTGCTGGTCGTTGTGTAGCTTGGTCTTAGCATTGAGTTGGAGATCTCTGGGAGAGCTTTCACCATCTGATATTACATGGGGGCGGGAGGTGTCTGGTGGACCAATGTTCTGAACTCCACTCTGCCACCTAAAAGGCTCAGGCCTGACACCTGGCCGAAGCACCAAGACCCTCTCAGCCACATGGCTTAGAATAAAAGGGAGGGGGTAAAAGAACAAAAGAAAAGAAAGAAAGAAAAATAAAATAAAATATAATAATTAAAATAAAAAATAAAAAGAAATTATTAAAAATTTTTAAAAATTGAAAGTAATGAAAGAAAGAAAGAATGAAAGAAAGAAAGAAAGAAAGAAAGAAAGGAAGAAAGAATGGAAGAAAGAAAGAAAGAAAGAAGAGAGTAACCAAACCAATAAAGAAATCCACCAATGATAACAGGCACTATAAACTATACTAAAAAAAAAAAAGAAAACAGACAGCCTGAACCCTAACACAAATGGTATAAGCAAAGCTATACAGACAAAATCACACAAAGAAGCATACACATACACACTTACAAAAGGTCAAAAAGGAAAAAAATATATATATATAAGGGAAGCGAGCAACCAAATCAATAAACAAATATACCAATGATAATAAGCTCTAAGTACTAATCTAAATAAATGTAAACCAGAAACAAATTAGATGCAGAAAGCAAACCCCAAGTCTATATTGCTCCCAAAGTCCACCACCTCAATTTTGGGATGATTTGTTTTCTATTCAGGTGTTCCACAGATGCAGGGTCCATCAAGTTGATTGTGGAGATTTAATCCACTGCTCCTGAGGCTGCAGGGAGAAATTTCCCTTCCTCTTCTTTGTTCACACAACTCCTGAGGTTCAGCTTTGGATTTGGCCCCACATTTTTGTGGTCGCCTGAGTGTTTCTGTTCCCTGCCCAGACAGGACGGAGTTAAAGTAGCAGCTGATTCGGGAGCTCTGGCTCACTCAGGCCGGTGGGAGGGAGGGTTACAGAATGTGGAGTGAGCTTGCAGAGGCAGAGGCCAGTGTGATGTTGCAACAGCCTGAGGAGCGCCATGTGTTCTCCCGGGAAAGTTGTCCCTGGATCATGGGACCCTGGCAGTGGCAGGCTTCTTAGGCTTTCAGGAGGGGAGGTGTGGATAGTGACCTGTGCTTTCACACAGGCTTCTTGGTGGCTTCAATAACAGCCTTAGCATTTCATGCCAGTCTCTGGTGTCTGTGCTGATAGCTGCAGTTCGTGCCCTTCTCTGGAGCTCATTTAGGCAGTGCTCTGAATCCCCTCTCCTCACATACCCCTAAACAATTTTCTCTTACCTCTTAGGCAGTTCCAGACATTTTCTGGGACTCCTTCCCAGCTATCTGTGGCTCACTAGCCCCTTTCAGGCTGTGTTCACGCAGCCAACCCCAGTCCTATCCCTGGAGTCTGACCTCCGAGGCCCGAGCCTCAGATCCCAGCCCCCACCAGCCCCAGCACTTGAGTAGACAAGCCTCTCAGGCTCGTGAGTGTTGGTCAGCACCGATACTCTGTGCAGGAATCTCTCCGCTTTGCCCTCTTCACCCCCATTGCTGCTCTCCACTCTGTGGCTCCGAAGCTTCCCTGCTGCCCATCCCCCATCTCCGTCAGTGAAGGGGCTTCCTCATGTGTGGAAACCTTTCCTCCTTCACGGCTCCCTCCCAGAGGTGCAGGCCCCATCCCTATTCTTTGTCTCTGTTTTTTCTTTTTTCTTTTGCCCTATCCAAGTACGTGGGGAGTTTCTTGCCTTTTGGGAGGTCTGAGGTCTTCTGCCAGCATTCAATAGGTGTTCTGTAGGAGTTGTTCCACGTGTAGATGTATTTGTGGGGAGGAAAGTGATCTCCACGTCTTACTCCTCTGCCATCTTGAAGGTCTCACACTATGTATTTATATTTAATGTAATTATTGACTATTTTGTGTTAGGTCTGCCATTTTATCATTTATTTCTCTTTCTTTTTTTCTCACTCCCCTTATTCTATTTTCTTTCCTTACTTTGGGTTATTGGAATATTTAAATGATTCAATTTTATTTTATTTATAGTGTTCTTGAATGGACATCATTTTGTACAATTTTCAGTGGCTTTTCTAAGAACTAAAATATATGTACATAATTTATCTCAGCCTACTATTATCTGTGTTTAACCACTTTGAGTGATGTATTGAAAGTTTTCTTCCATTTAGATCCTTCTATCCTCTCCATTTAAAAATTTTAATTATCTCATATATTTCCTCTACATTCATTGATCCCCATAACAATATTATTTTAATTTTTGCTTCAACCCTCAAATATGATTTAAGAAATTCACAAGGAGAAGAATAGTCTATTATGCTTACTCTATTTTTACCCATTTTGCTGTTCTTCTTACTTTTCTGAAGGTCTACTTTTTCTCCTTTTTTAATTTTCTTTTGCTTAAGAACAATAATTTAGTTATTATTTAAGAATAGGTTGGCTAATGGCGAATTCTCTGTTTCCCTCCATATGAGAATGCCATAATTTCTCCTTAATTCTGGAAGAATAGCTTTACCAGCTATACAGTTCATGGTTGGCAATACTTTCAGCACTTGCAAGATGTGCCACTTCCTTCTGGCCTCAATAAAAATTCACTGTTATTCATTTTTCCCCTCTAGGTAATGCATAGTTTCTCTCTACCAGCTTTTAAGATGTTTTCTCTTGGTATTTATTTTTCAGAAGTTTATGATGTGTCATTCCATGGGTTTCTTTTTATTTATCTCTTTTGAGGGTTCACTTAGCCATTTTAGTCTGTAGGTTGTCTTATTAGGAATTTTTTTTGAATGCTTTTTCAGACTTACCCACTTTCCCCCCCTCCTCATCTGAGACTTTGATGATATACATGTTCGACCTTTTGTTAATGTCTCACAGAGCAATGAGGACTTGTTCATTTTTTTTTTTCAGTCAACTTTCTCTGTTTTTCAGATTGAGTAATTCTATTGCTCTGTCCTTAGGTTTACTGATTCTATCTTCTATCACTGTCATTCTACTAACAAGCCAATCAGCAAATTTTTCTTTTGTTTATTCTATTCATCAATTCCAGAATGTACAGTTGGTCCTTTGTTATAACTTCTATTTTTATATGGTACTTTCTAATTTTTCATTTGTTTCAAGAAAATTTGTAATTTATTATTGAAACTTTTTTGTGATGACTCCACTAAAAACCTTGTTCAGAACAGTTGGAACCTCATGTATTGCTGGTGTAAATGCAAATGCATGCAACCACTACAGGAAACATTTTGGAAGTTTATCAAAAAGTGAAATATAAAGTTACTGTGTGATCCACCAATTCCACTCTTATATATACACTGAAAAGTAATGGAAGGATACATTTAAACAAAACTTGTCACATAGCAGCATAGTACAAAGGTGGAAACAACCCAAATATCCACTAACTGATGAATAGATCAAAAAATGTTAGCATATCCTTGCAATGGAATATTATTCATCAATAAAAGAAATAAAATACTAATACACACTACAATATGAATGACACTTGTAGGCATGCTGAGTGAAAGGAGGCAATTACAAAGTGTGATATATTATATAATTTCATTTATATGAACCATCCATAATAGGCAAATTTATAAAGAAAGAAAATTGATTCTTGGTTTCTTATGGCTGGGGCTTGAATGGGGATGATGGTTGACTTCTCATGGATATGGGTTTCTTTTAGGGATGTGTGAAATTTTCTAAAATTAGATTGTATTGTTATAAAGCAGAAACTAAAACACCATTGTAAAGAAATTATACTCCAATAAAGATGTTAAAAAATTTAAAAATAAAATAAAATAAAATTAGATTGTGCTTATGGTTGCACAACCCTATGGATATACTAAAGAACACTGAACTGCCTACTTTAAATGGGTGAATTGTATGTTATGTGAATTATATCTCAATAAATCTGTCTATAAAGATCCTTCTCAGATCATTCCAATATCTGACTGATATTGCTATTGGCATGAGTTGATTATCTTTTCTCATTCAAGTTGTTACTTAGTTTTCTAAGGCTGCCATAATAAAGAACCACAAATTGGGTGGCTTAAACAACAGAAATTGATTGTCTCAGAGTTCTGTTGTCTAGATATCCAACATTAAGTTACTGGCAGGGTTGGTTTCTTCTGAGTACTGTGAGAAAGAATCTGTTCCATGCCTCTCACCTAGCTTCAGGTGGTTTAGTATATAGTTCTGGCCTTCTTTTGTGGGCTGTAGTTTTCTGAGCCTTTGCAATGATATTGTAGTCTACCTCATTCTTCTGATTCTGCTTTATCTCCTGCTGTATCCGTGCTAGTGCCACCTGTGAGTATGAAAGCTTTTTCCTCTGGGCCACTGGTGCCATTAGGGGAGGAATAGAGGATACCAACCCATTGGAGAGAAAGCACTTTTGTTGGACAATTTTTCAGCCACTCAATATGAGTGAGCTCCCCACTCTATCTCTACTAGTAGCACCAGGTAATGGAAGCACCTATCTATACAACTTTCTTCCACTGAGTGGAGGATCAAGAGTCACAGGAACTGGGTAAGCAGAGGTTCAGGAGACCATCTACCTGATGCACCTCTACCACTGGGCAGAGAACCAGGAATCAGTGGACCAGGTTGCCTTCTGCTATTATGTGAAACTCTGGGAGAAATTTGGCTTTCACTTTTTTCTGCCACTTCACTGAAGACCAGGAGATGCTGGGCCTGGGTCATCCTCTGTCACACTGGATGGAGGGTTGGGAGACACCAAGCCTATTGACACCCTTGGTGATAACAGAGGGACCTGTCCACTGCTGATGTGTTTGACACATTAGTTAGCTGGCTTGCCTGGTTGCTCTGTTGCTGCTGATTCAAGAATATTCATCCATTACTGCCAGTGGACATAGTTGGAGAAAGGTATGGTTTTCACTGCCACAGGTAGATTGTCTTACTGCTACTGACCAATAAATTGGTTGTACCCTCTTCCTGTTCTTCTGGCACTGCTTCTGAGGGCAGACTGGGTTGGATGTATTGACCCCGTGGGCTCTTCTAATGCTGCTACTGTGGGCAGATCCAGCTGTCTATAATGGTTTTTAATATATGCCTCTTCTAATATATACAAAAAACTCATCTATGAGACTTGTGTTACTGGCCAAAGTGGAGTACTAGTGACCAGATTTACCTTCCTTCCTGAAACAACTTTTTAAAAACAGACAAAATATATGAAACTATTGTTTAAAAAATCATGCAGTGAAATACAGTGATACCTGAGAATCATGAAGGAAACAAATTGATCTTTATAATTGTCTCAGCTTATTTCCCTGGGAGTTTCCAAGTCTCAGTGTAGTAACGAGAAATCCAGGTGTGCCTTAGGGACTATCAGAGTTGAAGAAATGAAGCTGAGAGTCAGGGGAAACCTAAGGTAAATAGAGTTTGCAGGACAGAGTAAAGAAGGCAAGACAGCTATGTGCACAGAGAGAGAATAATAGAGAGCAAAAGAGAGTTCCACTCAAGTATGCAGTAGAGTGCTGATCAAGGCTTGCATATGAAGAAAGTACCTAAAAGCAGGAAAAGAACCACATGATAGGGCTTCCCTGATGGCACAGTGGTTGAGAGTCCGCCTGCCAATGCAGGGGACACGGGTTCATGCCCCGGTTCAGGAAGATCCCACATGCCGCGGAGCGGCTGGGCCCATGAGCCATGGCCGCTGAGCCTGCGTGTCTGGAGCCTGTGCTCCACAACAGGAGAGGCCACAACAGTGAGAGGCCCGCGTACCACAAAAAAAAAAAAAAAAAAAAAAACATGATAAAATCTAAGGGAAGAGTACTCACTCAGAAATAGGGCCTCTTCCAATCATCTAGTGGGAAAACCTTATAAGTCCTGGGATAGTAGGTAAAGTACTCAGGAGGGTCTTGTCTCAGTAGTGGGGAATAATTATCCCTAGACTAAAGGGGATAACCCAGGGGACACAGGTTCAATCCCTGGTCCGGGAGGATCCCGCATGCCACAGAGCAACTAAGCCCATGTGCCACAATTACTGAGCCTGCACTCTAGAGCTGGTGAGCCACGACTACTGAAGTGCCTACAGCCCCTGCTCTATAAGAGAAGCCACTGCAATAAGGGGCCTGCACACCACAACGAAGAGTAGTCCCCACTTGCCGCAACTAGAGAAAGCCCATGCACAGCAACAAAGACCTAACACAGCCAAAAATAAATAAATAAATACAAATTAAAATTTAAAAATAAAAGGGCAGACTACTGACCTGAGAAAAACACGACTAGATAATTACATACCTAGAATAGATGTCACTGAATGCCATATAAGCTATAGGAAGATTAAACTAGAAATATTTAGCCAACTGCTAAAGGCTAATTGTGAATTAGCATGAGAGCATGAAGCCCCTGGGGGACCTCAAGCATAAGTGGGTTCTCACCCCTTTTCAGGCTTTTTTTCTCCCAGAAACCCCACAGATAAGATGGAAGAGGATCCTAAGAAAACTCTCCCATGTTTCTGGCTGGAGGGCAAAAAAGCAACAGCTTCTGCCAAAATCAACCTAGACCAACATCCTCCTCCCCTCCATCTGCATTACAGAGCAAATACTTTATCTTCAGGGTAGTGCACTAGTGGAAACCCATTCCATATTGAGTGAGGGGAATGGAGACCACCACCAAAATTGCACCCATATTTGTCTCCCTAGAGGCTTCTACATTTGGAGAAGGGATAGGGGTACCTGTGAATAACATAACTCAAAACCCAGGTTCAAAATACTTGCCTAAAGCTGAGACTTATAAAGAATATCAGAGAATGGCCCTTTCGCCCACCTTCTTCTCACCAGGTTAACAAACCTTGAGTAAACATTATAGTGGAGTACAGCTGGAAGAATGGCAAGAGACAGATTATGAGGAGCAAACAAAACAAAAAGATCTAAAGCCAAGAAGAGAGACAAAAACAAGGTATCACTAGAGGATTCTGAAATCTCTGGTGCCCTTAGCAACAGCAAAATTCGACTCTGATAACCATAGCAACAAATTCCAACTCTGGTAACCATAGCAACTAAGCAAATTTCAAACCTAGTCCAATTCCTGACTAGATCAACACAAACGTCCACATTAAAGGCCCAGCAGAAGGAAAAGCATACTAATCTTGAAGTATAAAAAATTTATCTCAGTATCTACTATTCTATACATGTTCCTCTTTCCACAAGAAAAATTGTGGCATAACAAAAAGCATGAAAAAACACATACTAAAGAGACAGAGAAATCATCTGAAACAGACTCAGGTATGACATGGCTGTTAGAATGATAAGAAAAGAAATTTAAAACAACTATGGTGAATATATTTTTGTTTCTGTTTTTTCTTTCTCTGTGATCTTTATTTAAAGTTTGTCTCTTATTTTTTGTTTTATTAATCCAGTCTTAAATCTTTTTAATTGAGATATAGTTGATTTATAACATTATACTACTTTCAGGTGTACAACTTAATGATTTGATATTTGTACATATTGCAAAATGATCACCACAGTAAGTCTAGTAAACATCTATTGCCACACATGGTTATAGATATTTTTCTTGTGATGAGAACTTTTAAGATTTACTCTCTTAGCAACTTTCAAATATACAATACAGTGTTATTAACTATAGTCACCAAGCTGTACATTACATCTCCATGACCTAGTTTTCTAAATTAATTTTTATTGGAGTATGGTTGCTTTACAATGTTGTGTGCCTCCACTGCACAACAAAATGTATCAGCCATACACATACAGATATCCCCTCCCTTTTGGACTTCCCTCCCACTTAGGTTACCACAGTGCACTAGGTGAATTCCCTGTGCTATACAGCATGTTCCCATCAGTTGTCCATTTTATACATAGTATCAATAATGTATATGTGTCAATCCCAGCCTCCCAATTCCTCTCACCCCACCCCTTTCCCCCTTGGTATCCATACATTTGTTCTCTATATCTGTGTCTCTATTTCTGCTTTGCAACTAAGATCATCTTTACCATTTTTCTAGATTCCACATATATGTGTTATTATATGATACTTGCTTTTCTCTTTCTGAATTACTTCACTCTGTATGACACTGTCTAGGTCCATCCATGTCTCTACAAATGACCCAATTTCGTTCCTTTTTATGGCTGAGTAATATTCCATTGCATATATGTACCACATCTTCTTTAAACATTCCTCTGTCAATGGATATGATTAACATGTTTAAACACTGTTTCTCAAAGGGGGGAAATTTTGCTCACAGGGAAGATTTGGTAACGTCTAGAGATATTTATCATTGCCATAATATGTGCTGCTAGCATCTAGTGGGTAGAAGCTTTCTATAGTCTTTTGATTAGGTCTCAGTCTATTAGTGAGCCTATGCTTCCAGAATGTGAACTTCACAAGTGTTTCTCAAAAATTTCTCCCCCCATTAGGAAGGACAGGATGGCTAGAGTAGACTGGAGCTGTTTATTCCTTCTCCCACATGGAAGGCTAGAGCCATCTGGAGCTGAGTATTTCTCTCCCCCAGGTTAGTTTGGCTCTGATAATACCCAGCAAGTTAGGCTCTAGTTAAACTAGTTTTTCCTTAGGGCATGCCTTGTTAAGAGCAGAGTGCTCCTGTGTATTTCCTTTTCTTCCCCCTGCTGGAATCACAATGGTATATTTCTTTAATATTTACTGTTGAAACCTGGTCGAACTCTTGGAGATAAATCTCACAATATTGTTGGGGAGTCCCCCTATGACTGGGTCCTCCTAGAGTTTTTGACTCTCACATTTGTTTTCACTGAGCCTCCAGCAATTCACCAATTACAGTTCACATTTTCCCACCTCAGCACTGGTTCCCATGGCAGTTTCTGCTTGTGAGTCTCTGCTCTGGTAAACCATGACTCCCTGTATCTATCTGTTTCTCCAATCTTGCAGGCAGTGGTTTGCCCTCCCTTCTCTTATGGATCGAAGAAGAGTTTGTTTTTATATGTTGTTAGGACATAGTGGCAATTTCCAAACTTCTTACATATAGAACTGGAAACAGAAATCTCTAATTCTAGGTCTTTTGATTGGGAGTTTAATTTATTTACATTTAATATAATTACTCCTTGGAAAGCTTTTAGTATTGCCATTTTGTTAGTCTTTTTTCTGTATGTCTTATATCGTTTTTGTTTCCTCCCTTACTGCTTTCATTTGTGTTCAGTTAATTTTTTGTAATGACACATTTTGATTACCTTTCATTTCCTTTTCTGTATATTCTACAGATATTTTCTTTGTGGTTAACATGGAGGTTACATAAAATATCCTAAAATTATAACAATCAATTTTGAACTGATACCAACTTAACTTCAACCACATGCAAAAATTTATTCCTTTACAACACTGCTCACCTTCAGCCACTTTTTGTTATTGATGTTACAAATTATATCTTTATTGTGGACCCATAAACATAGATTTATAGTTTTATACTTTTGTCTTTTAAATACTATAACAGAATTAAAAGTGTAGTTGTGAAAATTGTCAGTAATATAGGATTTTATATTCATTCATATATTTACCTTTTCTGGATAATTTTATGTTTTCATATGACTTTGAGTTATTATCTAATGTCCTTTCCTATCAAATTGGCATCCCTTTATCATTTCACAGCGGGTAGTTCTTGTGGTAATAAAATCCCTCAGCTTTTGTTTCTCTTGGAATGTCTTAATTCTTCATTTTTGAAGGACAGTTTTCCTGAATATAGTATTCTTGGTTGACAGGTTTCTTTGTTCTTTAAACACTTTAAATATACCATCCTACTTCCTCCTGGGCTTCAAGTTTTCTCATGAAAAATCTGTTTATAATTTTATTGAGGTTCCCTTTATGTGATGAGTAACTTTTCTCTTCCTGCTTTCAAAATCCTGTCTTTGTCTCAGTTTTTTGACAATTTGATTATATTGTATTTGTAGATTCATGTCTTTCCTTAAACTTTGGAAGTATTCTACCGTCATTTCTTCAAATAATCTACTTCTTTCACTCCTCTTGCTTTTTTTCTTCTGAGATGTGCACAGTGCTTATATTGGTCAACTTATGGTCTCCATAAATCCCTCAGGATCTGTTCTCTTTTCTTAATTCTTTTTTTTCTTTTTGTTCATTAGACTTGACAATTTCAATTGACTTACTTTCAAGTTTACTCCCTCTTCTACCTGTTCAAGTCTGCTGCCGAACTCTCTAGTGAATTTTTCAATTCAGTTCTTATATTTTGCAGCTCCAGTATTTGTTTCTTCTTATAATTCCTATCTCTTTTAAAATGTTCTCATTTTGTTCATATATAATTTTTCTGATTTCCTTTCATTGTTTATTTGTATTCTCCTTTAGGTCTTTGAGTGTATTTAAGACAGTTGTCTTTGATAATGTATTATAATCATCAAACTTGCTAAGAGACCAGAACTTAATTATTCCAATCACTAGAAAATGGTAAGTATGTAATATAATAGCAGTGTTAATTATTGCTACAATGGCAATCATATTATAATATATAAATGCATCAAATTAACATGCCGTACACCTTAAATGTGCACAATGTTATACTTCAAATATATTTCAATTCAAAAACAGTTGTCTTAAAGTCTTTGTCAAGTAAATCAGAAGCCTCTGGATTTGATGTGTGGTGATATCTCATTCTGGCTTTAACTTACATTTCCCTAATGACTAATGATGCCAAGCATATTGTTCTTATTTATGCTACATATAACTTTTGGGGGCTTGTTATCTCTTCAAATATTTTCCAGGTTTTTTTGGGGTTGCAAATATCTCCCAGTTTATGCCTATCTTCTCATGGTCTTTGCAATACAATTCAAAAATCAGATGTACACTTTATCATTTTTCTCTTTTATTGATAACATGATCATCCTTTTTTCATATCTAAGAGATATTTGCCCAATCCAAAGTGAAACAAATTTTCTGTTTTCTTCTAGATGTTTTATGATTTTAGTTTTCACATTTAGGTCTGTAATCCATGTTGAGTTGTTTTTTGTATATGGTAAGAGGTATAGATTGAAATTCCTTTTTGGTTTTTTTGGTATATGGATATCTAGTTATTCCAGAACCATTTCTGGAAGACATAATCCTTTATCCACTGAATTGTGCTTGCGCATTTATCAAAAATTAATTATCTATCATATATATGTGTGTGTGTGTGTGTGTGTGTGTGTCTATTTATGCTCCATTGATTTGTCTACCTTCATGCTAATACCACAATGACTTTATTACTATAAATGTACAATAAGTTTGAAATTAGGTAGTTTTAGTCCTCCAAATTTCTTCTTCTAGTTCAAATCTGCTTGGTTATTCTGTATTTTATGCATTTACAAATGAATTATGGAATCAGCCTGTCATTTTCTAGGGAGAGACTACTTGGATGTAATTGGGACTGAGATGACAATATTGAATCTTCTGGCCCAGGAACTTTGTGTATATCTCCATTCATTTTTGCTCTTTTAAAATTTCTCTCAACAAATTTCTGTGTCCTACAAATCAATGTACAGGGTTACTTCTTTTGTTGGATTTACCCCCTAAGTATTCACATTTCTAATACTACTGTTAATGTTAGTGTGTTCAATTATTCCTTGCTGATATATGGAAATTCAGTTGTTTTTATATTGATTTGATATCCTTCAAACTTGATAATTCATTTATTATCCCTTGTTACCTTTATGCATATTCTGTAGAACTTTCTACACAGACACTTATGGCATTTGTAACTAAGGAGAGTTTTATTTCTTCCTTTCCATTCTGGATGTGTTTTATTTATTTTTATTGTTATATTGCATGAGTTCGCACCACCAGTACAATATTGAATACAAATGGTGAGAGAGAGCATCTTTGTCTAGTTTATATTTTGGGGTGGAAACATTCACCATTAAGTATGATGCTACCTGTAGGTTATTATAGAGGCCACTTGTCAAATTGAGGAAGTTACTTTCTATTCCTAGTCTGTTGAGGGTTTTATCAGAGATGGATATTATCAAATGATTTTTCTTATTCTATTGATCTGTTCTCATATTTCTTAATTTTTAAATGATTAATTACATTTTGTACATTAAACCCATTTTTCATTCTTGCAATAAACTCTGTTTAGTTATCATATATTTATTATTCGTTTTGCATATTGTTGGATTCATTCTGCTAAAATTTTATTTAGAATTTTTGTGTCTATGTTCATGACAGATATTGGTCTCAGTTTTCTAGTAATGCTATCTGGTTTTGAATATTAGGACAATTTGGGTCTCACAGAATGATTTAGGAAATATATTTTTCCTCTTCAGTTTTTTAGATTTTGGGTTATTTTTGTATCATCTTAAATTAAACGTTTGGTATGATTTACCAGTGATGCCAACTGGGCTAGGAGTTCTTTTGTGGGAAGACTTTTATTTGTACATTCAATATTTTTCTTAGATATAGTGCTATTCAGGTTACCTATTTCTCATTGGGAGATTTGGGTAGTTTATATCTTTCAGGGAAATTGTCCATTTCATCTAAGTTGTTGAATTTATGGGTATAAAGTTGCTTATAATACTCCCTTATTATTGATTTAATATCTGTAGAATCTGCAGTGGTGACATTTCTCCTCCTCTCTCATTTTTTCTAATCAGTCTGCCTGATTTATCAATTTTACTTAGAGATTTATCAATTTTGTTGATCTTCTCAGAGAAACAGTTTTTGTTTCTTTGTTTATTTATCATTTTGGTTTTTAATTTTATTGTCTTCTTCTCTGATGTTTATTATTTCAATTTTTCTGTATACTTTGCAGTTTATTGGCTCTTTCTTTCCTAGCTTCATAAAGTAGAGGCTGAGACCATTTGATTCAGACCTGTCATCTTTCTAATATAGATGTTTAGTGCCATAAATTTCCCTCTAAGTACTGCCTTAGTGTCCTCCCACAAATTTTGATATGTTTTATTTTTATTTCTTTCAGTTCAAAATACTTTATAGTTTCATTTTTGTTTTATTCTTTGATTCATGTGTTATTTAGAAGTGTTTTATTTACTTTGTAAATATTTGGGAATTTTACAGATATCTTTTTGTCATTGATTTCTAATTTAAATTCATTTAGATCAAAGAAAATACCTTGTATAATTTGAACTTTTTAAAATTTATTGAGACTTGTTTCATGGCCCTGAATATGGTCTTTGTTGGCATATGTTCTGTATGCACTTGAAAAGAATTTTTATTCTGACGTTTTTGGGTTTGTTAGGTTGGTTGATAGTGCTTTTCAAGTCTTCTACATGTTCACTGATATTTTGGATACTTGTTCTATTAATTATTGAAAAAGTGTTATATGACTATCCAATTATAATTCTGACCTTACCTATTTATTCTTGCATCTATATCAGTTTTTGCCTCGTGTATTTTATGGCTGTATTAATAAGCACATGAAAGTTTATAATTTTGTCCTCTTGAAGAATTGGTAGCTTATTATGAATTTATTATTTTTGATAATATTCTTTGCTCTAAAATCTACTTTTATGATATTGATACAGCTATTGGTCCCTTTTTATTAGTGTTTGCCTATTATATCTTTTTCAAGTCTTTTAAGTGTTTTGTGCTTTTATTTTTAACCTCTTTGTATTTTATTTATTACTGTGAATTCCTAGTGGGCAGCATATGGCAGTGTCTTGGTTTTTTCATCCAATCTGATGATCTGATTTTATTTTGGATATTTGGAAAATTTACAACTAATGTGAATGTTGATATGATTGAGCTTTTAATTACAGTCTTAATATTTGTCTTCTAATTGTTCAATGTGTTTATTGGTCACTTTATCTTTTTGCCTTCTTATATATTAATATGTGTTATAATTGTTTTTTATGCATTGCTGCATTTTAACTGTAACTCTTTATTGAATTATGTTGGTGGTTGCTTTGAGTCTTATAGTATACATTTGTGATTTATCATAGTCTAACTTCAAGTGATACTATGCCATAATACATTGTATAGGAAACTTACATCATCTTATTTCCTTTTCTTCCACCCTCCACACTATGAACCAGTTTTGTAATGCACTTAAATTTTGCATATGCTATAGACTCCACTGTTGTAATTTTCTGTAAATAGTTTATTGTTTTTATAATAATATGTTATATTTACATAATAAAAAAGTTTATATTTACTCATGTATTTTCCAATTTCTGTGATTTTCATTCTTTATTTAGATCCAGATTTCTACCTGGTATCATCTTCCTTATACTTGAAGGAATTCATTTCACATTTATTGTAATGGAGACCTGGTGGTGATAAATACTTTGAAGTATTTTATTTCTGAGAAAGTATTTTGCCTTTATTTTTGAAAGGCGATTTCACTGGCAAAATAGTTCTAAATTACTCTTTTATTTTTCTTTCAGTAGCTTGAAGTTGTTACTCCGTTGTCTTCTTCTTCTTTTTTTTTTTGCAGTACGCAGGCCTCTCACTGTTGTGGCCTATTCTGTTGCGGAGCACAGGCTCCGGATGCGCATGCTCAGCGGCCATGGCTCACGAGCCTAGCCGCTCCGCAGCATGTGGGATCTTCCCGAACCAGGGCATGAACCTGTGTACCCTGCGTCGGCAGGCAGACTCTCAACCACTGCACCACCAGGGAAGCCCACTCCATTGTCTTCTTGCTTGAACATTTTCAACTGAGAAATCTGATGCTATTTATACCTTGATTGTTTGGTATGCAATTTATCTTTTTTCTCTCTGGCTACTATTTGATGATTTGCTCTTTATCAATAGTTTTAAGCAATTTCATGATGAATGCCATGATGTAATTTTCTTCATTTTTATTATTCTGAGGGTCACTGAACTTCTTGGATCTGTGAGTTTGTTTGTTTTTAAATAAAATTTCTTCAAATATTTTGCTGCTTCTCTTTCTCTCACCTTTGGGGTCTTTGAATTCATGTATATTTGGCCATTTAAAGTTGTCAGAGAACTCAATGATGATCTGACCTTTCATCCCAATTTTTTTTTGTCTGTGTGTTTCATTTGGATGTTTTCTATTGCCAATTCACCAAATTCTCTATTTTTTTTCTTCTGCAAAGTCTACTTAAGGAATTTTCAACTCAGGAATTGTAGTTTTATCTCTAGAAAGTCATTTTGGATCTTTCAAAGAGTATTCAACATGTCTCTATTGAACGTGTTCAATATTTCCTCTAAAATTCTGAGTATATGAAATAGAGTTATAATAATCCTTTCAGTATCCTAGTCTGCTAAATTTTTTTACCATATTTGTCATCTTACAGCCACTTGGATTAATTTTTCTCATTATTTCCCATGTTTTGCATATCTCTTACTTTGAAATTGGATGTCAGCCGTTGTAAATTTTCACTTTGTGTTCTGGAATTTTTTAATAAATATTTTCGATATTTATTCTGCAATGCAGTTAAAATACTTGGAAATAGTTAGACTATTTTGTGCATTGCTTTAAACTTTGTTAGGAGGAACCAGAGCTAGAATTTAGTTCATGGCTAATTTTCACCCACGACTGAGATGAGAACCTTCTTATTACTCTACCCCATGCACTTTGAAACATAAGTTAGTCCACTTTGGCTATTAACAATAGGCAGTTTTCTCTGTCCTGTGTGATTTCTGAGTATTGTTTCCTGTAATAGTTTCAAGTGGTTGTTCTACTCCTTATATTGATCACACACATGCATGTAATGATTAGTACACAATTGAAAACTCAAGTGAAACCTGCTACAGAACTTCAGAGTTCTCTGTGTGTGTGTATCTCTCTTCTATGATGCTCTGTCCTGTAAATTCTATCCTCCTTGGCCACGGAACCCTTGCTCCATTACCTAAACTCACATAAACAGCAGGCTCTGCTTTGGTTAACAGTCCCTGCGACATTGCCTGGAAACTTTCTCCAGTAACTAAGCTGGGGCAATTGTAGGACTGTTCACATGGGAATGCATACTTTGTGCCTCTTACTCCATATTTACTGGAGCAAATACGACATATATATTTTAATGAAAGCTTTATCAAAATATAATTCACATATGATACAATTTACCCATTTACACTGTACAATTCAAGGTATTTTAGTATATTCACAAAGTTGTACAACGTACACCACAAATGATTTTGAAATATTTCCATGAGGCTGAAAATAAACCCTTTATCTTTTAGCAGTTGCTCCTCATTCTTCCCCTGCCTCCAACCATCCAATCCTAGGTAAGCACTAATTGAATTTCTAGCTCTATAAATGTGTCTATTCTAGACAATTCATGTAAAGTAATTATATGATATGTGTTATTATATTGATATGACTGGTTCTATTTGACATATTGTTTTCAATGTTCATACATATTTTAACATGTCTTATAACTTCATTTGTTTTTATTGCTGAATAATATTTCATTGTGTGGATATACCACAGATTATTTATTCATTCATCAACTGGGTTGTTTCCATTTTAGCTACATGAATGTTGCTACCATGAGCATTCACGTACACATTTTTGTGTGAGCATAAGTTTTCATTTCTCTTAAGGATATAACTAAGAGTGGAATTGCTAGGTCATATGGCAACTTTATGTTTAACTGTTTGAAGAACTGACAAACTGTTTCCAAAGTGAATACATTTCACATTCTCACCAGCAATGTTCAGGGGTTCCAATACCTGTACATCTTCATCAGCAATTGTCATTGTCCAAATTTCCTATTATAGTCAATGTGAAAGGCTGTAGTGTGTGTGAAGGGGTATCTCATTGTGGTGTTGATTTGGAATTTCCTAATGACTAATGGTTTTGAGAATCTATTCATATGCTTATTTTCAATTTGTATATCTTTTTTTGAGAAATGTCTTTTTGGATTGGTATTTATATTTTTGGGGGTAATTTGTCTTTTTAGTATTGAGTTGTAAGACTTCCTTATATATTCTATATATAAGTTACATATTAGAAATATGATTTAGAAAAATTTCTCCCATGAATTTCACTTTTTTAAGTATACGGTAAGTCACCTACATACAAATGAGTTCTGTTCCAAGAGCGGATTCCTAAATCCAATTTGTTTGTAAGTCCAACAAAATTAGCCTAGGTACCCACCTAACACAATCGGCTATATGGTACTGTACTGTAATAGGTTTATAATACTTTTCACACAAATACATAAAAACAAACAAAAAATAAAGAAAACGTTTAATCTTACAGTACAGTACCTTGAAAAGTACAGTAGTACAGTACTACAGCTTGCATACAGGGGCTGGCATCAAGTGAAGAGGCAAGAAGAGTTACTGACTGGAGGAGGGAGAGGAGGTGGGAGATGGTAGAGCTGAAGGATCATCAGCAACAGAAGATGGAGGGTAAGCTTCAATTTTGCTCACTCCTGACATTGATGACACAGGTTCTGGTTCCTTTCTGGATTCAATTCTATCTACCCTCTTGAAAAAACTGATCCAGTGATGTCTGGGTAGTAGCTCTTTTTTTTTTTTTCATCATAGATGACATGGTAGCACTGGATTACATTCTGAACGGCTGCTGAAACCTTCGTGTATTGTTCTACATTCAGGTCCTCTGCCTCAAAAAGTAACAGTGCCTCCTCAAATAAAGAAAAACCCCTTGCCATGTCTTGCATCTTGAATCTCTTTGGTTCTTCAGTTACTTCCTCTTGTCTCTATTCGTCCTTTCTCTGGGCCTCAAATTCCATCAGGTTTTCATTAGTAAGCTCCTCGTGTGGCACAGCAAGTTCCATCATTATCGCTTGGCACTTCTTAGCAGTACCAGCTACATCACCACTGCTTTTATGCTTGCTTCCGGAGGTCCTGGGCTTGAAATAAAGATACTGTACTACTGTACTCTACACAGTACTGTACAGTAAAGTACACAAAAGCACAACCACTTATAGAGGATGCATGCATGTGACAATGTACACTAGACATGTGAGCTAACTTATGTGATTGGACATGTGAACACACGTTCGCATCTTTGAAAGTTTGCAACTTGAAGGTTTGTATGTAGGGGACTTACTGTAGTTGATTTATAATATTATATTAGTTTCAGGTGTACAGCATAGTGATTCAGCATTTTTGCCGATTATACTTGGATATAAATTATTATAAGATAATGACTATAATTCCCTATGCTATACAGTATATCTTTGTTGCTTATCTATTTAATACATAGTAGTTTGCATCTGTTAATCCCACACCCCTAATTTGTCCCTCCCCTCTTCCCTCTCCCCTTTGGTAACCACAAGTTTGTTTTATATATCTGTGAGTCTTTTTCCGTTTTGCAAATACACTCACTTGTATTATATTTTAGATTCCAAATACAAGTGATATCATACAGTATTTGCCTTTCTCTGTCTTACTTATTTCAATAAGCATAATATTCTCTAAGTCCATCCATCCTGCTGCAAATGGAAGAATTTCATTATCTTTTATGGCTGAGTAATATTCATTGTGTGTGTGTGTGTGTGTGTGTGTGTGTATATCACATCTTCTTAATCCAATCATCTGTTGCTGGGCACTTGGGTTGCTTCCATGTCTTGATTATTGTAAATAGTGCTGCTATGAACAGTGGGTTGCCTGTATCTTTTCAAATTAGTGTCTTTTTTTTCCCGGATATATACCCAGGAGTCAAAAGCCTGAATGATATGGTAGTTCTATTTTCAGTTTTTGAGGAACTTCCAACTGTTTTTCATGATAGCTGCATCAATTTTTTTTCCCAGCCACAGTGTACAAAAGTTCCTTTCTCTCCACATCCTCAACAACATTTTTTTATTTGTAGACTTTTTGATAATAGCCATTATGACACATGCAAGATGATATTTTATCTTGGTTTTGATTTGCATTTCTGTAATAATTAGTGATGTTGAGCATCTTTTTATATGCCTCTTATTCATCTGTATGTCTTCTTTGGAAAAATATCTATTTTGGTCTTCTACTCATTTTATAATTGGGTTGTTTGTATTTTTGATATTGAGTTCTATGGGTTGTTTATATATTTTAGATATTAACCCCCTACCAGTCATATCATTTGCACATATTTTCTCCCATTCAGTAGGATGTCTTGTTTTGCCAATGGTTTCATTTACTGTGCAAAACTTTAAGGTTAATTAGGCCTCACTTGTTTATTTTTGATTTTATTTCTTTTGCCTTAGGAGACAGATACAAAAAATATTGCTACAATTTATGTCAAAGAGTGTTTTGCCTATGTTTCCTTGTAAGAATTTTATGGTTTCTGATCTTACATTGAGGACTTAATCCATTTTGAGTTTATTTTTCTGTATGGTATTAGAGAATGTTCTAATTTCATCCTTTTACATGTAGCTGTCCAGTTTTCCCAGAACCACTCATTGAGGAGACTGCTTTTCATCCATTGTATATTCTTGCCTCATTTGTCATAGATCAATTAACCATAGGTGTGTGGGTTTATTCTGGGCTCTCTATTTTGTTCCATTGATCTACATGTCTGTTTGTGCCAATACCACACTATTTTGATTACTGTAGTTTTGTAGCATAGTCTGAAGTCTGAGAGGGTGATACCTCCAACTTTGTTCTTTTTTCTTGAGATTGCTTTGGCAGTTTAGGGTCTTGTGGTTCCATATGAATTGTAGGATTATTTGTTCCAGTTGTGTGAAAAATGTTGTAGGTATTTTGATAGGGATTGCATTAAATCTGCAGATTGTTTTGGGCAGTATGGACATTTGAACAATATTAATTCTTCTAGTCCAAGAGCACAGGATATTGTTCCATTTCTGTGTATCATTTTCAATTTCCTTCATCAGTGTTTTATAGTTTTCTGAGTATAAGTCTTTCACCTTCTTGGTTAAGTTTATTCCTAACTATTTTATTCATTTGATGTGATTTTAAATGGGATTGTTTTGTTTACTTTCTCTTCCTGATATTTCATTTTTAGTGTATAAATATGCAACAGATTTCTGTATATTAATCTTGTATCCTGCAATCTTACTGAATTTATTTATTAGTTCTAATAATTTTTGAGTGGAGACATTATGGTTCTATATATAAAGTATCATGTTATCTGCAAGTAGTGACAGTTACCCCTTCCCTTCTAATTTGGAAACATTTTATTTCTTTTTCTCCTCTGATTGCTGTGGCTTGCATTTTCAATACTATGTTTTAAATAGAAGTGGAGAGAGTGAGTATCCTTTTCTTGTTCCTGAATTTAGTGAGAAGGCTTTCAGCTTTTCAACATTGAGTATGATGTTGGCTGTGGGTTTGTCGTAAATGGTCTTTATTACATTGAAATATGTTTCCTCTACACCCACTTTGATGAGAGTTTTTGTCATGAAATATTGAATTTTGTCAAAAGTTGTTTCTGCATCTATTGAGATGATCATGTGACCTTTGTCTTTCCTTTTGTTAATGTGTATCACATTGGTTGATTTGCAATTGTTGGACCAGCTTTGTGACACTGGAATTAATCCAATTTGAATGGTATATTGTCCTTTATATATATTGTTGGATTCAATTTGCTAATATTTTCTTGAGGATTTCTACATCCATATTCATCAAAAATATTGGCCTGTGATTTTGTTTTGTGTCTTTGATTTTGGCATCGGGTAATTGTGGTCTCATAGAATTAGTCTGGAAGTGTTCCATCCTATTCAATTTTTTGGAATAGTTTGTGAAGGATATTCTTCTGTATATATTTCGTATAATTCCCCTATGAAGCCATCTAGTTTTGGAATTTTCTTGCTGGGAGCTTTTTGAATTACAAATTCAATTTCATTTCTATTGATCTGTCTGATCAAATTGTCTGTTTCTTCTTAACTCAGTCTTGGCAGGATGTATGTTTCTAGAAATGTGTCCATTTTTTCTAGGTTGTCCAATTGGTTGGCATATGTGTTTGTAATATTCAATTATGATTTTTTGTATCTTTGTGGTATCAGTTATTTCTCTTCTTTTATTTCTTATTTTGTTTATTTAGATCCTCCCTCTTGTCTTCTTGATTAACCTGGCTAAAGGTTTATCAATTTTGTTTATCTTTTCCAAAAAACAGTTTTAGGTTTCATTGATCTTGCTATTTTTAAAATATCTTTTATTTATGTCCTCTCTGATCTTTATTATTTCCTTCCTTCTGCTGACATTGAGCTTCCTTGACATTGGGCTTCTTTTCCTAATTTTTAGGTGGGAGGTTAGGATGTTTATTTGAGATTTTTTTTTGTTTCTTGGGGAAGGCCTGTATTGCTGTGAACTTCCCTTAAGAGGGAACGGCTTTGGCTGCATCCCATAGATTTTGGATTGTTGTGTTTCCATTTTTATTTATCTTGAGGTATTTTCTGAATTCCTCTTTGATTTCATCATTGACCCATTGGTTTTTTAGTAGTATGTTGTTTTCTGTTTTTACATCTTTATTGGAGTATAATTGCTTTACAATGTTGTGTTAGTTTCTGTTTTACAAAGAAGTGAATCAGCTATTTGTATACATATATCCCCTCCCTCTTGGATGTCCCTCTCCCCTGCATCCCATCCATCTAGGTCACCACAGAGCACTGAGCTGAGCTCCTTGCACTATACAGCAGGTTCCCACTAGCTATCTTTTTTACACATGGCAGTGCACATATGTCAATCCCAATCTCCCAATTCATCCCACCCCACTATCAGGTCCACATATCTGTTCCTTACATCTGTGTCTCTATTCCTGCCCAGCAAATAGATTCATCTGTACCATTTTTCTAGATTCCACATATATGCATTAATATACGATATTTGTTTTTTTCTTTCTGACTTACTTCACTCTGTATGACAGACAAATGTATAAAAAATATGTGGTATGTATACACAATGGAATATTACTCAGCCATAAAAAGGAACAAAATTGGGTCATTTGTAGAGACATGGATGGATGTAGAATCTGTCATACAGAGTAAAGAATGTTGCATTTTTTAAAATTTGTCTTTCTATATGCTGTGATTGTGTGATTTCCATTAGCCTATCTTCCAGATCACTTATGCATTCTTCTTTGTCATTTAGTCTGCTATTCATTGTTTCTAGAGTGCTTTTTATCTTAGATATTGCATTGTTTATTTTTGGTTGGGTCTTTTTTATATTTTCTAGTTATTTGTTAAATGATCTGTGTTTAGATCAATTCTCTTCCTTAATTCAGTTAGCATTTTTATTACCAATGTTTTGAATTCTTATCTGGTACATTTTAAATTTCTATTTTATTACTTATTTTTTCAGGGGTTTTCTCTTGCTCTTTCAATTAAGAGTATTTCCTCTGCCTTTTCATTTCCTTTAACTTTCTCTGTCTCTATGAATTTAGTTACCTCTTGTGATCTTGACGTGTTTTTTTTTATGTCACAGCATCTCTATGCAGACTGCATGTGCCTAATTTCTTTGATGGGAGAGCTGAATCTGATTTGGATGCCAGTTACATCTTTCCTCAGGGTGTGCTGGCAGCTATCACCTTGGTATTGGGTGTAGCTGGTGATGGAACAGCTAGACCCTATGTGTGAGCTGTGACTTCCTCTCTGCTTAGTGACCATCACCACCCTGTTAGTGGTGGGGTCTGCTCCTAAGTTGCTGAAGCAGAATCTCCAAGGGTCAGTCTTGAGCTGGCTCTGTCCCCTTTAAATGTGCATTTTCCTTTTCCCTGTGCTTGGACCTTTGCCCCCAGAAAGGTGAGTGCTGAACCAAGTGGGGCTTACGTGCTTACAGAGGTCCAATGTTCTGCCTGTGTGGGCAGCAGCAGCTCCACTCAGATGCAGCCCACAGTCATATCTTTTCCCCTGTCATGGCCACCCCAGATCTAGTGCTAGACTGTGGCATGGAGTGAGTGGGGCCCAAACGTTTACCTCACTCAGGCTGGCGAGCACAGTAAGGTGGCTGTGGGAATATTAGGAGCCACTCTTGTCAGAAGTCTGGGATGCTTCTGGGGGTGCTGCTTGAGTAAACACCAACAATGGCCAACACTATCCCACCTGGGCTATGCCCTTGACTCCCAGGTCAGCTCTGCTTTCTTTCATCAAGTCTTTTCCTTGGTTCTGGCTGCCCTCAATCCAGTGCCAAGCTGTGGTATGGATTGAGCAGGGCTGGGACATTCTCTTAGCTCAACTGGGGAGCATGGCAAGGCAGTAGCCACAAGGGCAGACCTCTCTCCACCCTTCCTGGGCACATGTCAGCATATGCACACTCCCCATGAGTGGAGTCTAATCTTCTCCAGACTTTCTATCTGTCCCTGCAATTCTGTAAGCAGCCAAGGGGGCTTTTCTCCTACATGTAGGTCACCAGAACTGGGATGCCCAGTCTGTGGCTTGACCAATCCCTCCCCAGGGTGAGTGTCCACCCATGTGATCTTCCTTTTCCTCTGAGTCACCTCCCAGGGACACAGGTCTTGACCTGATGCTTTTCTTCCCATCCTACCTGATTATATGTGTATTTTTTATTACAGTCTTGGTTGCATACATGTGCTTCTGCCAATTTCCAGTTTGCTTTCCATGAGATTCGTTCCACATATAAATGTACTTTTGATGTGTTTGTAGGGACAGAAGTGCTCCACGTCCTCTTACTCTGTCATCTTGACCTCCTCAGTCTCTAATCTTTATTATTTCTTTCCTTTGTTTGCTTTAAATTTAGTTAGTTCTTCTTTTTTCCAGTGTCCTAAGGTGGAAAATTAGCTTATTGATTTGTGATCTTTCTTCTTTCTTAATATAGATATTTACAGCTATAAATTTCTCTGTAAGCACTGCTTTACCTCCATCCCATAAGTATTATGTTGTGTCTTCATTTTCATTCATCTAAAATTATTTTATAATTACTCTTTTGATTTATTCTTTGACTCATTGATTATTTAAGATTGCATCTTTTTTCAAGTTTCCACATATTTGTGAGTTTTTCTGTTTTTTTTTTGAATTTCATTCCATTTTGGTCACAGCATCACTTTGTATTTTTTCTATCTCTTTAAATTTGTTGAGATTTGTTTTATGATTTAGTGTATGGTTGATGCTGGAGAGTTTCTAGTGCACTTAAGAATATGTATTTTGCTGTTGTGTGAAGTATACTATAGATGTCTGTTAGGTCAAGGTGGTTTATAGTACTGTTCATATCTTCTATTTTCTTGTTGATCTTCAGTCTAGCTGTTCTATTGATTCTTGAAATATTGGTATTTAAGTCTCCAAATATTATTGTTGAATTTTTCTTTTTCTCTTCTCCCTTTATTTCTGTTAGCTTTTGCTTCATGTATTTTGGTGCTCTGTTATTAGACACATACATGTTTATAATTGTATCTTTCTGATAAATTGATAATCTTATCATCATATCTCTCTCGCCAATATATTTTTTTAATTTTTATTTACTTATTTATTTATGGCTGTGTTGGGTCTCCATTTCTGTGCGTAGGCTTTCTCTAGTTGTGGCAAGCGGGGGTTGCTCTTCATCGTGGTGCATGGGTCTCTCACTATCACGGCCTCTGTTTTTGTGGAGCACAGGCTCCAGACGTGCAGGCTCAGTAATTGTGGCTCATGGGCCCAGTTTCTCCATGGCATGTGGGAGCTTTGCAGACCAGGGCTCGAACCAATGTCCCCTGCATTGGCAGGCAGATTCTCAACCACTGCACCACCAGGGAAGCCCTATCACCAATATTTTAAAAAATCTATTTTGCCTGATATCAGTAATTTTGTGGGAAACTAGACATTTTAGATAATATATTGTAGAAACTCTAGGTATTGGTCCACTCTCCCCCCTTCCACTGTTTTTAAAAATTATTGTTTGATTATTTATTTGTTTACTGACTGGCTGCATTATTTTAGTGAAATCTATTCAATCCCCTCCCAAATGGTTTTAAGTCTGTGATATTGCACCTCTGGAAGGCACAACTTTTGATATGCTCACAGTCATCTTGGGATGCCAGTGATTTTGGTGGGGCTTTATTTTTCTCTTTACCTGACCATATAAGTTGGTAAACTCCACCAATTGACTAGTGACTGCTCTATTGTTTTCCACGATGCCCTGGAAGCATAAATTGCTCTACGAATTATTACAACCAGAATCTGGATCCCTAGAAGAAATAGTTTCTGAGGCCAGTGTTTAATATTTGTTTTGTCTCCATGAGTGACAACTAAGCAGAAGAAGAGAACCTCTACCTCTCAACTGCAATTGCCATGACTTAGCCTCAAAAACAGGTAGCAGGAGGAAGAAGTAGCACTGTGGTCCTGCTTATTCCAGGTAGAAAACCCTCTGATTGGGAGCTGGGGGGATAAGAACCCTGTGTTCTTGGCTGCAGCAATATGGATTGAAGTCTCCACATCACTGAGTTTGGAGAGGTGATGGAGGGATAAGTCTTGATTCAAATACCACAAACTTATCTTTCTTGCTGAATTTTCATGTGCTCTCTTGAATAGATATTGCCTCATTTGCTCTTTGCCCTTCAAATCATTCCAAGGGCTTTAGATAGTTATTGGGATTTTAAAAATAATTTTCACCTTTTTTTTTACTGGGGTGCAGATCAGCAGAGCTCCTCACAATGTCACGCTAGATGTCAATTTTCTAGGTCGCATTTTAAGATATTTTTCTTCAGTTTCTTGTATATCATTGTTGATTTCCTGACTACTGCTTCTATTGATTACTGAGAGAGGAATGTTGAAGTTTCTAAGTATATTTGTGGATTTTTCCACTCTCCTTTCAGATCTACAAGTTTTTGCCTCATATGTTTTGAAGCACTCTTTTACTTGCTTAAATATTTTTGTTATGTTTCTTGGTGAATTGATCAATTAATTTTTATGTAATAACTTTCTATATTCCTGCTAATATTGCTCCTAGTGAAGTTTGCATTGGTATTAAGAAGCAACTCCATTTTCAATCCTGATATTGTTAACATATCTATATATTTTTAATTAAAGTGGGTTCCTTGAAGGCAGTGTATAATTGGATCCTGCTCTTCTATCTAATCTGAAAATATCAGTCTTCTTAAAAAATTTTATTGGAATATAGTTGATTTACAATGTTGTGTTACTTTCTGCTGTATAGCACAATTAACCAGTTATTCCTATACATATATCCACTCTTTTTTAGACTCTTTTCCCATATAACTCTTTACAGAGTTGAAAAATCAGTCTTTTAATTGGTATGTGTTCATTTTCTATCCTTGCCATAACAAGCTACCACAAATATAGCTACTTAAGACAAAACCACCTTTTATGACATTCCTGGAGGTGAAACATCCAGGTGGTCTCAAGTGGGTTCTCTGCTTAGGATCTCACAAGGATGAAATAAATATGTTTGACAGTCTGAGCTCTTATTTGGGGGCTATAGGATGAATTCAATTCCAGGCTCATTTTGGTTGTTGGCAAAATTCATTTTATTCAGCAAGTTGACTGCAAGATGACTGAAGTTCCCATTTAACTACTGACTGTTGGCCTGGGATCACTCTTAGCTTCTAGAGACTAGGCAATTTCCTTGGCTCATGACCCTCTAAATCTTCAAAGCCAAAAATTGGGTGACGAATCCTTCTCATGCTTTGAATCTCTCTGACTACTTCTTCTACTGCATCTCTCTACTTTTAAGGGCTTGTGAGATTACTAAATGAAAGAGGTCATACACCAAAACCTACATATTGCATAATTTTATTTCTATGACATTATGTGTAAGGTGAAAGTATAGGGAGAGAAAACATATGAGTGGTTGCCATGAATTTGGGATGAAGATAAGGGCTGATTACAAAGGGATACACAAGATAATATTTTAGATGGTTTAACTGTTCTGTATGGTACTGTGCTTGTGGTTATATGATTATTCATGAAAATTAAAAATCTTTCATCTAGATGAAGGAGGAATCCAGAATGGAATACCAGCTATGAAATGAATCTAACTATATTACAAATATATTACATGGCCTCATTGAAAGGTATGAAAAAGAAAAGAGCTCACCTAAGTAATGTTCAAAAACAGCGTTTTTGCTACATACATTGCTATGTGAGTTTAAGTCATACAGCATAATGATGTGACATATATACTGTGAAATGATAAACACAATAAATTAAGTTTGTTCCATGATCTATAGCTACAAAAAATATTTTTTTCCTTGTGATGAGAACACTTAGGATTTACTCTATTAACAACTTTCACATATATTATAAAACAGTGTTAACTATAGTCATAATGTTGTATGTTATATTCCTAGTACTTCTTTACCTTATAATTGGAAGTTTGTACCTTTTGACAACCCGCACACAATTCCTTCTCCCCCTAACCCCTGCATTTGGTAAACACACATTTGAACTCTTTTTATGAGTTTCTTTTTTATGTTTGTTTTCTTTCCGCATATAAGTGAGGCCATAGAGTGTTTGTCTTTTTCTGTCTGACTTATTTCACTTAGCAGCCATCCACATTGTCACAAATGGCAAGATTTCCTTCTTCTTGTGGCTAAATAATATTCCATCACACACACACATCACTAATTTTTTTCTTATTGAGATATAATTAACATACAATATTATATTCGTTTCAGATGTACAACACAATGACTCATATTTTATACCTTATAAGATGCACATCACAATAAGACAACTTACCATCCACCACCATACAAAGTGGTTGCAATGTTATTGACTATATTCCCTATGTCTACATTACATCCCCATGACTAATAGCTGGAAGTCAGTACCTCTTTATCCCCTTTACCAATTTTGTTAATCCCCTCACCCCTCACATCTCTGGCAACAAACAGTTTGTGCTCTGTATGAGCCTCTTTCTGTTTTGTTTTGTTTGTTCATTTGTTTTGCTTTTCAGATTCCACATATAAGTGATATCACATGATATTTGTCTTTCTCTGTCTGCCTAACTTCACTTAGTATGATAATCTCTAGGTCCATCCATGTTGCTACAAATGACATAATTTCATTCCTTTTTATGGCTGAGTAATATTCTAGAGTGTGTGTGTGTGTGTGTGTGTGTGTGTGTGTGTGCATCACATCGTGTTTATCCATTCATCTGTGGATGGACATTTAAGTTGCTTCCATATTGGCTTTTGTAAATACTGCTGCAATGAACATAGGGATGCACATATCTTTTCAAATTAGAGTGTGTTTTTTGTTGTTGTTTAAGATAATATTTTCTTTTATTTTTTAGAGTTTTTGTGTTGTTTTTAATACCCAGAAGTGGATTCCCTGGATTGTATGGTAGTTCTATTCTTAGTTTTTTGAGGAAACTCCATACTGTTTTCCATATGGCTGCACCAAGATACATTACTACCAACAGTGCATGAGGATCCCATTTCTTCCACATGCTCACCAATTGTTGTTTCTTGTCTCTTTTATAATAGTTATTCTGACAGATGTGAGGTAGTATTTCATTGTGGTTTGGATTTGCATTTCTCTGATGATTAGTGATGTTGAGCACATTTTCATGTGACTGTTGGACATCTGTATGACTTCTTTAGAAAAATGTCTATTATGGTCCTCTTCCCATTTTTATTCAGGTTCTTTTGGGCTTTTTTAATTGAGTTGTATGAGTTCTTTATATATATATTGGATATCAATCCTTTATCAGATATATGATTTGCAAATATCTTCTGCCAATCAGTAGGTTGCCATTTCATTTTGTTAGTGACTTCCTTCCCTGTGCAAAAAGGTTTCTAGTCTGATGTAGTCCCATTTGTTTATTTTTGTAATTGTTCCTCTTGCCTGAAGACACAGATCGAAAATAATATTGCTAAGACAGATGTCAAAGAACTTACAGCCTGTGTTTTCTTCTAAGAATTTTATGGTTTCAGGTATCACATTGAAGTCTTCAATCCATTTTGAATTTATTTCTAAATATTGGGTAAGACAGTGGTCCAGTTGCATCCTTGTGCACATATATGACCATCTTTCCAAACACCATTTATTGAAGGGACTGTCTTTTCCCCACTGTATATTCTTGCATAGGTTGTTGAATATTTATTGGCCAAGTAATTGTGAGTTTATTTCTGCAGTCTCTATTTTGTTCCATTGATCTATGTGTCTATTTTACTGCCAGTACCATACTCTTTTGATTACTATAGTTTGTAGTATATTTTCAAGTATAGGAGCATGATACCTTCAGCTTTGTTCTTTTTTCTCAAGATTGCTTTAGCTACTTGTGGTCTTTGTGCTTCCATAAAATCTTAAGAATATTTGTTCATGTTCTTTGAAATATGCCATTGCTATTATGATAGGTATTGCATTGAATCTGTAGATTGTTTGGGTAGTATGGATATTTTAACAATATTGATTCTCCCCATCCATGAGCACAGTATAGATTTCCATTTATTTGTGTCATATTCAATTTCTTCAGTGTCTTCGAGTTTTCAGAGTACAACTCCTTGGTTAAATCTATTCTTCAGTATTTTATTCTTTTTGCTGTGATTGTAAATGGAATTGTTTTCTTCATTTGTCGTTCTGATAGGATTATTAGTGTATAGAAATGCAACAGATTTCCATATATAATTTTGTATCTTGCAACTTTACTGAATTCATGTATTGGTTCTAATAACTTTTTGGTGGAGTCTTGAGGGTTTTTTATATATAGTATCATGTCATTTGCAAATAGTGACAGGTTTACTTATACCATTCAAATTTGGATGAGTTTTATTTATTTTTCTTGTCTGATTTCTGTGGCTGGGACTTCTAATACTGTGTTAAATAACAATGGCAAGAGTAAGCATCCTTGTTTTGTTCCTGATCTTAGAGGAAATGTTTTCAGCCTTTAATGGTTTAGTATGAAGTTAACTGTGAGTTTGTCATAAATGGCCTTTATTAGGTTGAGATATATTTCCTCTAAACCAACTTTGTTGAGAGTTTTTATTATGAATGGATATAGAATTTTGCCAAATTCTTTTTTACATCTATTTAGGTGATCATGTTATTTTTATCTTTTTTTAACATGGAGTATCACAATGATTGATTTGTGTATATTGAAGAATCCTTTCATCTCTGGGATAAATCCCACTTGATCATGGTATTTGATCATTTTTATTTATTGTTCAATTCTATTTGATGACATTTTATTGAAGAGTTTTGCATCTGTATTCATCAGAGATATTGGCCTGTAATTTTCTCTTCTTTGTGGTATCTTTGTTTGGTTTTGGTGTCAGGGTAATTGTGGGCCCATAGAATGAGTTTGAGAGTGTTCACACCCTTAAAGTTTTTGGGAAAGTGTGATAAGATAGGTATTAACTCTTCTTTACATGTTTGCTAGAATTCCCTGTAAAGCTTTCTGGTTCTGGACTTTTGGTTGTTGGGAGTGTTTGTTTTTGTTTTATTGATTCAAATCCAGCAACTAGTAATAAGTCTATTCTGACTATCTCTTTCTTCCTAATTCAGTCCTGGAAGACTGTAAGTTGCTAGGAATTTATCTATTCTTCTAAGTTGTCCAATTTGTTGGCATATAACTGTTTATAGTATTCTCTTATGGTTCTTTGTATTTCTGTGATATTGATTGAAACTTCTCCTCTTTCATTTCTAACTTTGTTTATTTGGGTCCTCTCTCTTTTTTTAATGAGCCTGGCTAGAGGCTTATCAATTTTGCTTCCCTTCTCAAAAATCCAGCTCTTGTTTCTTTGATAATTTCTTTTTTGTTGTTCTCTAATTTATTTACACGCTGATCTTTAATAGTTCCTTCCTTCTGCTGACTTTGGGCTTTGTTTGTTCATTTTTTCTAATTCCATTAGATGTAAGTTTGTTTATTTGAGAATATTCTCATTTACCAAGGTAGGCTTGTATTGCTATAAACTTCCCTCTTAGAACTGCTTTTTCTGTGTCCCATAGATTTTGTAAAGTTGGGATTTTATTTTCATTTGCTTCAAAGTATTTTCTGATTTCCTCTTTGATTTCTTTATTTACCCATTGGTTTTCTAGTAGCATGTTCTTTAGTCTCCATGCTTTTGTCTTTTTTTCCAGTGTTCTTCCTGTAATTGATTTCTAGTTTCATACCTTTGTGGTCTGAAAAGATGCTTGATATAATTTCTATCTTCTTAAATTTGTAGAGACTTGTTTTGTGGCCTAGCATGTGATCTAACCTGGAGAATGTTCCATATACAGTTGAAAAGAATGTGTACTCTACTGTTTTTGGATCCAATGTCCTGTAGATATCTATTAAATCCAACTGGTCCAATGTGTCATTTAAGGTCACTGTTTTCTCTCTGAATGCTCTATCCATTGATGTCAGTGGGATGTTAAAGTCCACTACTATCATTTTATTGCTGTCAGTTTCTCCCTTTATGTCTGCTAATATTTGCTTTATATGTTTAGGTGCTCCTTTATTAGGTGAATATATGTTTATGAATGTTATATCGTCTTCTTCTATTGATCCATTCATCATTATATAATGTCTTTCTTTGTCTTTTGTTAGAGACTTTGCTTTAAAATCTACTTTGTCTGATATGAATATTGATACCCCAGCTCTCTTTTTGTTTCAATTTGCATGAAATAGCTTTTTCCACCCCTCACTTTCAGGCTGTGTGTGTCTTTAGCTCTGAAGCGAGTCTCTTTTAGGCAGCATATAAATGGGTCTCATATTTTTATCCAATCAGTCTTTGATTGGAGCATCTAGTTCATTGATATTTAAAGTGATTATTTATAGGTATGTACTTACTGCCATTTAATTACTTGTGTTTTGTTATGTGTGTGTGGGTTGGTGCCGTTTTTCTCTCTTCTTTTCTTCTTTATAAAATTTTCCCTTGTGGTTTTGATGATTTTCTTCAGTGTTATCCTTGTGTTCCTTTCATTCGAGATTTTGTGAATTATTTTTCAGGTTGGTTGCCTAGTTCCTCTTCATTTATTTGGTCTTGTAGGTTTTTAACTTGCTCTTTCATCTGTAACATATTATTTTGTCATCTCATGTGTTTTTTGATGGGTGAGGCTGTGTTCCTGTCCTACTGGTTGTTTGGCCTGAGGCATCCAGCACTGGAATTTGCAGGCAGTTGGGTAGAGCTGGGTCTTGGTGCTGAGATGAGGACCTCTGGGACCTCTCACACCAATTAATACTCCCTGGGATCTGAGGTTCTCTGTTAGTCCAGAGGTTTGGACTTGGCACTCCCACCACAGGAGCTCAGGCCCAACCTCTGGCCTGGGAATCAAGATCCCACAAACCGTGTGGTGTGGCAAAAAAAGAAAAAAGAAAAAAAGGCAACAAACAAAAAGGAGCAGAACAATAACAAAGAATAAAAAATTTAAAAAATAAAATAAAATTAGAATAAAAAATATATTAGAAAAAATATAAATATAAATGAAACAACAAGGTAAAACAGAACCACAACAGAAAAAAAAAGTCAGAAAAGGCCTTGGCAGTGTGTGGGGCTTAGCGCAGCTGGAGGGGGCCCAGGAGGGCAGAGGCTCAGGCCCGGGACCCCAGCAGGCTCGCTGGGGCCCAATCGGGTGGGGGAAATGCTGGCCATGTTCCCTGGCAATTCCCCTATCCTCCAAAGGTCTCTTCCCATTCCCACAGATCCCCCCACTGTGAGTGGGCCCCTCTGGGTATAGGAACCCCTCCCCTCCCTCCAGCCACACCTTAGGGACACTGGTCCCATCCTGCCTCCACTTCTCCTACCCCCTCCCCCCCAATGTACTACCCGCTCATGTGGAGGTTCCTCCCATTCCCTTAGGTGTCCATAGTCCCCAACCAGCACCTGGTAGGTGCCCTAGTTGTGAGGAGACACGAACTCTGCATCCTCCTACTCCACTATCTTGACTCCGCCCAACCATTATGTTTTTACTCAGGCCCTGGGGTCACTAGCCACTTTGTCTTATTCTTCTCACCTAATAAGGTTTTTTTAATGTTTGTTTTATATGTAACATCAGAGTTTTTTAGCTGTTCTTAGAGGCAGAAGTAGAGAAAAGTAAGGAAATTAAGTCTATTTCATATTCCAAGAAGCAGAAATCCTTGAAAAATACATTTTAAGGAATGTGAATGAATAATTAAATAAAGAAAAGTTAATGTTGGTAAATCTAAGAACATGTAGAGTATGATTATGTTTTTCTTAAAACGTTATATATAAATATACCATAAGGAATATACACAGACACACATATATGTACACACACATAGACAGAAAGAGTCATATCCAAAACTTAACAGTTTTTATCTCAGGTTACTAGCTGATTTCCTCTTTACTTCAACTTGATTCTATTTTCTGCTTTATTTATTATTTTACTCAACAGATTTCAAGCCATGAATTCTAGAATTTATGAAAGAAAGATGTAAGCAAGAAAAATTTTAAAGTATTAGCTCATTGTATTGAATAAACATAACAAGAGTTGTAACACTCAGTGTAGGAAATAGTGTGAAGAAATGTGTATTTTCCTATATACCTGCATGAATATAAATATGTGGCACTACATGGACAACTTTTTCTCAGTGATGCTTGAAAGCTTATCCATACTAACATTGCATGAGCATCAAATTTCGGTTGTAGTGATGTTTGTATTGTACTAGGATTACATAGTACAATGTCTCACAAGTATAATTAGAATTCTAATTGATCCTGAAGTGCCTTGTGAAAATATTAAATTTGAGATTTAATGAAATATCCAAGTGTAAATGTCAAGTAGTAGGCAGTTGGACAGATGAGGTTGAGACCGTTGGATCATCAAGAAGATGACAATCTAACACTGCACTTATGTATTGGCCTCTATGGACGAAATGGGTTTATGCTCTCATGCTTGCTTCTTTTAGTTGGTGATTGAGCAGAGTTTCGAATCAATCAGGTTTATAAATCCTTCAATGTTTTCTTGCTTATGGTTTTCTTCATGTTTGCATTTGTTCCTCATGATTGAGGACCTAATCTCTCTACCATGGAAAGGTCCTTTGGAGTTTCCTCAGTCTCCCTTCAATACACATTGAACATAACCCCAAACACCCAAACTCTCACCCAGAGTTGCATGCACGTGAATTTTTGACACATATCTGGGCATAGAGTATTCCAAGATTTGATATACTACTATTTTGTCAACAACTCACTGACTCTGTTTAGTTCATTCTAAATTCAA